>NW_027490442.1:0-275820 GCF_050948175.1 Xylocopa sonorina
CTTATCATGAAACATAGAGGTGAGATGCGATATAGCGTTCTAAGAAGCACTAGAACTCTATTGCTACGATACGTAGACATCTGCAAACGCTATTTCCTAGGATGGAAGGGTCGCATTTACATTCTTTTGAAGTGAGTACGAGGTATACATAACACTGCATAATGAATATTATATCTTCTCATGAAACATAGGAATGAGGTGCTATATAGCGTTTTGAGAAGCATTAGAACTCTATTGCTACGATACGTAGACATCTGCAAACGCTATTTCCTAGCATGGAAGTGTCGCATTTACATTCGTTTGAAGTGAATACGAGATATACATGACACTTCGCAATGAATATTATATCTTATCATGAAACATAGGAATGAGATGCGATATCGCGTTTTAAGAAGCATTAGAACTCTATTGCTACGATACGTAGACATCTGCAAACGCTATTTCCTAGCATGGAAGTGTCGCATTTACATTCGTTTGAAGTGAATACGAGATATACATGACACTTCGCAATGAATATTATACCTTATCATGAAACATAGAAGAGAGATGCGATATCGCGTTTTAAGAAGCATAAGAACTCTATTGCGGCGATACGTAGACATCTGCAAACTCTATTTCCTAGCATGGACATGTGGCACCTACATTCCACTGAAGTGAATACGAGGTATATATAACATTACACAATGAGTATTATATCTTATTACGAAACATAGAAATGAAATACGACATCTCGTTTTAAGAAGCATTAGTACTCTATTGTTGTGATACGTACACATCTGCAAACAATATTTCCTAGCAAGGAAGTGTCGCATTTACATTCTTGTGAAGTGAAATCGAGGTATACATGACACTTCGCACTGAATAATATATCTTATCATGAAACATAGAAGAGAGGTGCGATATCGCATTTTAGGGAGCATTAGAACTCTATTGCTGTGATACGTAGACATCTGCAAACAATATTTCCTAACAAGGGAGTGTCGCATTTACATTCTTGTGAAGTGAAATCGAGGTATACATGAAACTTCGCAAAGAATATTATATCTTATCATGGAACATAGAAGTGAGATGCGATATTGCGTTCTAAGAAGCATTAGAACCCTATTGCTACGATACGTAGACATCTGCAAACTCTATTTCCTAGCATGGACATGTGGCACTTACATTCCACTGAAGTGAATACGAGGTATACATAACATTACACAATGAGTATTATATCTTATTACGAAACATAGAAATGAAATACGACATCTCGTATTAAGAAGCATTATTACTCTATTGCTGTGATACGTAGACATCTGCAAACAATATTTCCTAGCAAGGAAGTGTAGCATTTACATTCTTGTGAAGTGAAATCGAGGTATACATGACACTTCGCAATGAATATTATACCTTATCATGAAACATAGAAGAGAGATGCCATATCGCGTTTTAGGACGCATTAGAACTCTATTGCTGCGATACGTAGACATCTGCAAACGCTATTTCCTAGCATGGAAGTGTCGCATTTACATTCGTTTGAAGTGAAAACGAGATATACATGACACTTCGCAATGAATATTATATCTTATCATGAAACATAGAAGTGAGATGCGATATCGCGTTCTAAGAAGCACTAGAACTCTATTGCTACGATACGTAGACATCTGCAAACGCTATTTCCCAGGATGGAAGGGACGCATTTACATTTTTTTGAAGTGAGCACGAGGTATACATAACACTCCATAATGAATATTATATCTTATCATGAAACATAGGAAGGAGGTGCTATATCGCGTTTTGAGAAGCATTAGAACTCTATTGCTACGATACGTAGACATCTGCAAAGGATATTCCCTAGCATGGAAGGGTCGCATTTACATTCTTTTGAAGTGAGTACGATGTATACATGTCACTCCATAATGAATATTATATCTTATCATGAAACATAGCAGTGAGATGCGATATCGCGTTTTAAGAAGCATTAGTACTCTATTGCTGCGATACGTAGACATCTGCAAACGCTATTTCCTAGCATGGAAGTGCCTTATTTACGTTCTTTTGAAGTGAATACGAGGTATACATGACACTTCGCAATGAATATTATACCTTATCATGAAACATAGAAGAGAGATGCGATATCGCGTTTTAGGAAGCATTAGAACTCTATTGCTGCGATACGTAGACATCTGCAAACTCTATTTCCTAGCATGGACATGTGGCACTTACATTCCACTGAAGTGAATACGAGGTATATATAACATTACACAATGAGTATTATATCTTATTATGAAACATAGAAATGAAATACGACATCTCGTTTTAAGAAGCATTAGTACTCTATTGCTGTGATACGTAGACATCTGCAAACAATATTTCCTAGCAAGGAAGTGTCGCATTTACATTCTTGTGAAGTGAAATCGAGGTATACATGACACTTCGCACTGAATAATATATCTTATCATGAAACATAGAAGAGAGGTGCGATATCGCATTTTAGGGAGCATTAGAACTCTATTGCTACGATACGTAGACATCTGCAAACAATATTTCCTAGCATTGAAGTGTCTTATTTACGTTCTTTTGGAGTGAATACGAGGTATACATGACACTTCGCAATGAATATTATACCTTATCATGAAGCATAGAAGGGAGATGCGATATCGCGTTTTAGGAAGCATTGGAACTCTATTGCTGCGATACGTAGACATCTGCAAAGGCTATTCCCTAGCATAGAAGGGTCGCATTTACATTCTTTTGAAGTGAGTACGAGGTATACATATCACTCCATAATGAATATTATACCTTATCATGAAACATAGCAGTGAGATGCGACATCTCGTTTTAAGAAGCATTAGTACTCTATTGCTACGATACGTAGACATCTGCAAACGCTACTTCCTAGCATGGAAGTGTCGCATTTACATTCTTTTGATGTGAATACGAGATATACATGACACATCGCAATGAATATTATATCTTATCATGATACATAGGAATGAGGTGCTATATCGCGTTTTGAGAAGCATTAGAACTCTATTGCTACGATACGTAGACATCTGCAAACGCTATTTCCTAGCATGGAAGTGTCGCATTTACATTCTTTTGATGTGAATACGAGATATACATGACACTTCGCAATGAATATTATATCTTCTCATGAAACATAGATGTGAGATGCGATATCGCGTTTTAAGGAGCATTAGAACTCTGTTGCTACGATACGTAGACATCTGCAAACGCTATTTCCTAGCATGGAAGTGTCTTATTTACGTTCTTTTGAAGTGAATACGAGGTATACATGACACTTCGCAATGAATATTATACCTTATCATGAAACATAGAAGAGAGATGCGATATCGCGTTTTAGGAAGCATAAGAACTCTATTGCTGCGATACGTAGACATCTGCAAACTCTATTTCCTAGCATGGACATGTGGCACTTACATTCCACTGAAGTGAATACGAGGTATATATAACATTACACAATGAGTATTATATCTTATTATGAAACATAGAAATGAAATACGACATCTCGTTTTAAGAAGCACTAGTACTCTATTGCTGTGATACGTAGACATCTGCAAACAATATTTCCTAGCAAGGAAGTGTCGCATTTACATTCATTTGAAGTGAATACGAGGTATACATGACACTTCGCAATGAATATTATACCTTAACATGAAACATAGAAGGGAGATGCGATATCGCGTTTTAGGAAGCGTTGGAACTCTATTGCTGCGATACGTAGACATCTGCAAACGCTATTTCCTAGCATGGAAGTGTCGCATTTACATTCTTTTGATGTGAATACGAGATATACATGACACATCGCAATGAATATTATATCTTATCATGAAACATAGGAATGAGGTGCTATATCGCGTTTTGAGAAGCATTAGAACTCTATTGCTACGATACGTAAACATCTGCAAAGGCTATTCCCTAGCATGGAAGTGTCGCATTTACATTCTTTTGATGTGAATACGAGATATACATGACACATTGCAATGAATATTATATCTTATCATGAAACATAGGAATGAGGTGCTATATCGCGTTTTGAGAAGCATTAGAACTCTATTGCTACGATACGTAGACATCTGCAAACGCTATTTCCTAGCATGGAAGTGTCGCATTTACATTCTTGTGAAGTGAAATCGAGGTATACATGACACTTCGCACTGAATAATATATCTTATCATGAAACATAGAAGAGAGGTGCGATATCGCATTTTACAGAGCATTAGAACTCTATTGCTACGATACGTAGACATCTGCAAACAATATTTCCTAGCATTGAAGTGTCTTATTTACGTTCTTTTGGAGTGAATACGAGGTATACATGACACTTCGCAATGAATATTATACCTTATCATGAAGCATAGAAGGGAGATGCGATATCGCGTTTTAGGAAGCATTGGAACTCTATTGCTGCGATACGTAGACATCTGCAAACGCTACTTCCTAGCATGGAAGTGTCGCATTTACATTCTTTTGATGTGAATACGAGATATACATGACACTTCGCAATGAATATTATATCTTATCATGAAACATAGGAATGAGGTGCTATATCGCGTTTTGAGAAGCATTAGAACTCCATTGCTACGATACGTAGACATCTGCAAACGCTATTTCCTAGCATGGAAGTGTCGCATTTACATTCTTTTGAAGTGAATACGAGGTATACATGACACATCGCAATGAATATTATATCTTATCATGAAACATAGGAATGAGATGCGATATCGCGTTTTAAGAAGCATTAGAACTCTATTGCTACGATACGTAGACTAATTCAAACGCTATTTCCTAGCATGGAAGTGTCTTATTTACGTTCTTTTGAAGTGAATACGAGGTATACATGACACTTCGCAATGAATATTATATCTTATCATGAAACATAGGAATGAGGTGCTATATCGCGTTTTGAGAAGCATTAGAACTCTATTGCTACGATACGTAGACATCTGCAAACGCTATTTCCTAGCATGGAAGTGTCGCATTTACATTCTTTTGAAGTGAATACGAGGTATACATGACACATAGCAATGAATATTATATGTTATCATGAAACATAAAAGTGAGATGCGATATCGCGTTCTAAGAAGCATTGAAACTCCATTGCTACGATACGTAGACATCTGCAAAGGCTATTCCCTAGCATGGAAGGGTCGCATTTACATTCTTTTGAAGTGAGTACGAGGTATACATATCACTCCATAATGAATATTATATCTTATCATGAAACATAGCAGTGAGATGCGATATCGCGTTTTAAGAAGCATTAGAACTCTATTGCTACGATACGTAGACATCTGCAAACGCTATTTCCTAGCATGGAAGTGTCGCATTTACATGCATTTGAAGTGAATACGAGATATACATGACACTTCGCAATGAATATTATATCTTATCATGAAACATAGGAATGAGGTGCTATATCGCGTTTTGAGAAGCATTAGAACTCTATTGCTACGATACGTAGACATCTGCAAACGCTATTTCCTAGCATGGAAGTGTCGCATTTACATTCTTTTGATGTGAATACGAGGTATACATGACGCTTCGCAATGAATATTATACGTTATCATGAAACATAGATGAGAGAAGCGATATCGCGTTTTAAGAAGCATTAGAACTCTGTTGCTACGATACGTAGACATCTGCAAACGCTATTTCCTAGCATGGAAGTGTCGCATTTACATTCTTTTGAAGTGAATACGAGGTATACATGACACTTCGCAATGAATATTATATCTTATCATGAAACATAGATGTGAGATGCGATATCGCGTTTTAAGGAGCATTAGAACTCTATTGCTACGATACGTAGGCATCTGCAAACGTTATTTCCTAGCATGGAAGTGTCTTATTTACGTTCTTTTGAAGTGAATACGAGGTATACATGACACTTCGCAGTGAATATTATATCTTATCATGAGACATAGAGGTGAGATGCGATATCGCGTTCTAAGCAGCACTAGAACTCTATTGCTACGATACGTAGACATCTGCAAACGCTATTTCCTAGGATGGAACGGTCGCATTTACATTCTTTTGAAGTGAGTACGAGGTATACATAACACTCCATAATGAATATTATATCTTATCATGAAACATAAAAGTGAGATGCGATATCGCGTTCTAAGAGGCATTAGAACTCTATTGCTACGATACGTAGACATCTGCAAAGGCTATTCCCTAGCATGGAAGGGTCACATTTACATTCTTTTGAAGTGAGTACTAGGTATACATATCACTCCATAATGAATATTATATCTTATCATGAAACATAGCAGTGAGATGCGACATCTCGTTTTAAGAAGCATTATTACGCTATTGCTACGATACGTAGACATCTGCAAACGCTATTTCCTAGCATGGAAGTATCGCATTTACATTCATTTGAAGTGAATACGAGGTATACATGACACTTCGCAATGAATATTATACCTTATCATGAAACATAGAAGGGAGATGCGATATCGCGTTTTAGGAAGCATTGGAACTCTATTGCTGCGATACGTAGACATCTGCAAACGCTATTTCCTAGCATGGAAGTGTCGCGTTTACATTCTTTTGACGTGAATACGAGATATACATGACACTTCGCAATGAATATTATATCTTATCATGAAACATAAGAATGAGGTGCTATATCGCGTTTTGAGAAGCATTAGAACTCTATTGCTACGATACGTAGACTTCTGCAAACGCTATTTCCTAGCATGGAAGTGTCGCATTTACATTCTGTTGAAGTGAATACGAGGTATACATGACACATCGCAATGAATATTATATCTTCTCATGAAACATAGGAATGAGGTGCTATATCGCGTTTTGAGAAGCATTAGAACTCTATTGCTACGATACGTAGACGTCTGCAAACGCTATTTCCTAGCATGGAAGTGTCGCATTTAAATTCGTTTGAAGTGAATACGAGATATACATGACACTTCGCAATGATTATTATAGCTTATCATGAAACATAGGAATGAGATGCGATATCGCGTTTTAAGAAGCATTAGAACTCTATTGCTACGATACGTAGACATCTGCAAACGCTATTTCCTAGCATGGAAGTGTCGCATTTACATTCGTTTGAAGTAAATACGAGGTATACATTACACTTCGCAATGAATATTATACCTTATCATGAAACATAGAAGGGAGATGCGATATCGCGTTTTAGGATGCATTGGAACTCTATTGCTGCGATACGTAGACATCTGCAAACGCTATTTCCTATCAAGGAAGTGTCGCATTTACATTCTTGTGAAGAGAAATCGCGGTATACATGACACTTCGCAATGAATATTATATCTTATCATATAACATAGAAGTGAGATGCGATATCGCGTCTTAAGAAGCATTAGAACCCTATTGCTACGATACGTGGACATCTGCAACCGCTACTTCCTAGCATGAAAGTGTCGCATTTACATTCATTTGAAGTGAATACGAGGTATACATGACACTCCACAATGAATATTATATCTTATCACGGAACATAGAAATGAAATGAGGCATCTCGTTATAAGAAGCATTAGAATTCTATTGCTACGATACGTAGACATCTGCAAACGCTATTTCCTAGCATGGAAGTGTCGCAATTACATTCTTGTGAAGAGAAATCGCGGTATACATGACACTTCGCAATGAATATTATATCTTATCATGAAACATAGGAATGAGGTGCTATATCGCGTTTTGAGAAGCATTAGAACTCTATTGCTACGATACGTAGACATCTGCAAACGCTATTTCCTAGCATGGAAGTGTCGCATTTACATTCTTTTGTTGTGAATACGAGGTATACATGACACTCCACAATGAATATTATATCTTATCACGGAACATAGATATGAAATGAGGCATCTCGTTTTAAGAAGCATTAGAACTCTATTGCTACGATACGTAGACATCTGCAAACGCTATTTCCTAGCATGGAAGTGTCGCATTTACATTCGTTTGAAGTGAATACGAGATATACATGACACTTCCCAATGAATATTATATCTTATCATGAAACATAAAAGTGAGATGCGATTTCGCGTTCTAAGAAACTTTGGAACTCTATTGCTACGATACGTAGACATCTGCAAAGGCTATTCCCTAGCAT
The DNA here is from genome assembly GCF_050948175.1 of Xylocopa sonorina. Taxonomy (NCBI): domain Eukaryota; kingdom Metazoa; phylum Arthropoda; class Insecta; order Hymenoptera; family Apidae; genus Xylocopa; species Xylocopa sonorina. The sequence continues at coordinate 8,108 of NW_027490442.1, forward strand.
GGAAGGGTCGCATTTACATTTTTTTGAAGTGAGTACGAGGTATACATATCACTCCATAATGAATATTATATCTTATCATGAAACATAGCAGTGAGATGCGATATCGCGTTTTAAGAAGCATTAGAACTCTATTGCTACGATACGTAGACATCTGCAAACGCTATTTCCTAGCATGGAAGTGTCGCGTTTACATTCTTTTGAAGTGAATACGAGGTATACATGACACTTCGCAATGAATATTATATCTTATCATGAAACATAAAAGTGAGATGCGATATCGCGTTCTAAGAAGCATTAGAACTCTATTGCTACGATACGTAGACATCTGCAAAGGCTATTCCCTAGCATGGAAGGGTCGCATTTACATTCTTTTGAAGTGAGTACTAGGTATACATATCACTCCATAATGAATATTATATCTTATCATGAAACATAGCAGTGAGATGCGACATCTCGTTTTAAGAAGCATTATTACGCTATTGCTACGATACGTAGACATCTGCAAACGCTATTTCCTAGCATGGAAGTGTCGCATTTACATTCATTTGAAGTGAATACGAGGTATACATGACACTTCGCAATGAATATTATACCTTATCATGAAACATAGAAGGGAGATGCGATATCGCGTTCTAGGAAGCATTGGAACTCTGTTGCTGCGATACGTAGACATCTGCAAACGCTATTTCCTAGCATGGAAGTGTCGCATTTACATTCTTTTGATGTGAATGCGAGATATACATGACACTTCGCAATGAATATTATATCTTATCATGAAACATAAGAATGAGGTGCTATATCGCGTTTTGAGAAGCATTAGAACTCTATTGCTACGATACGTAGATATCTGCAAACGCTATTTCCTAGCATGGAAGTGTCGCATTTACATTCTTTTGAAGTGAATACGAGGTATACATGACACATCGCAATGAATATTATATCTTCTCATGAAACATAGGAATGAGGTGCTATATCGCGTTTTGAGAAGCATTAGAACTCTATTGCTACGATACGTAGACGTCTGCAAACGCTATTTCCTAGCATGGAAGTGTCGCATTTAAATTCGTTTGAAGTGAATACGAGATATACATGACACTTCGCAATGATTATTATAACTTATCATGAAACATAGGAATGAGATGCGATATCGCGTTTTAAGAAGCATTAGAACTCTATTGCTACGTTACGTAGACATCTGCAAACGCTATTTCCTAGCATGGAAGTGTCGCATTTACATTCGTTTGAAGTGAATACGAGGTATACATGACACTTCGCAATGATTATTATATCTTATCATGAAACATAGGAATGAGATGCGATATCGCGTTTTAAGAAGCATTAGAACTCTATTGCTACGATACGTAGACATCTGCAAACGCTATTTCCTGGCATGGAAGTATCGCATTTACATTCATTTGAAGTGAATACGAGGTATACATGGCACTTCGCAATGAATATTATACCTTATCATGAAACATAGAAGGGAGATGCGATATCGCGTTTTAGGAAGCATTGGAACTCTATTGCTGCGATACGTAGACATCTGCAAACGCTATTTCCTAGCATGGAAGTGTCGCATTTACATTCTTTTGATGTGAATACGAGGTACACATGACACTTCGCAATGAATATTATATCTTATCATGAAACATAGAGGTGAGATGCGATATCGCGTTCTAAGAAGCACTAGAACTCTATTGCTACGATACGTAGACATCTGCAAACGCTATTTCCTAGGATGGAAGGGTCGCATTTACATTCTTTTGAAGTGAGTACGAGGTATACATAACACTCCATAATGAATATTATATCTTCTCATGAAACATAGGAATGAGGTGCTATATCGCGTTTTGAGAAGCATTAGAACTCTATTGCTACGATACGTAGACATCTGCAAACGCTATTTCCTAGCATGGAAGTGTCGCATTTACATTCGTTTGAAGTGAATACGAGATACACATGACACTTCGCAATGATTATTATATCTTATCATGAAACATAGGAATGAGATGCGATTTCGCGTTTTAAGAAGCATTAGAACTCTATTGCTACGATACGTAGACATCTGTAAACGCTATTTCCTAGCATGGAAGTGTCGCATTTACATTCATTTGAAGTGAATACGAGGTATACATTACACTTCGCAATGAATATTATACCTTATCATGAAACATAGAAGGGAGATGCGATATCGCGTTTTAGGAAGCATTGAAACTCTATTGCTGCGATACGTAGACATCTGCAAACGCTATTTCCTATCAAGGAAGTGTCGCATTTACATTCTTGTGAAGAGAAATCGTGGTATACATGACACTTCGCAATGAATATTATATCTTATCGTGAAACATAAAAGTGAGATGCGATATCGCGTTCTAAGAAGCATTGGAACTCCATTGCTACGATACGTAGACATCTGCAAAGGCTATTCCCTAGCATGGAAGGGTCGCATTTACATTCTTTTGAAGTGAGTACGAGGTATACATATCACTCCATAATGAATATTATATCTTATCACGAAACATAGCAGTGAGATGCGATATCGCGTTTTAAGAAGCATTAGAACTCTATTGCTACGATACGTAGACATCTGCAAACGCTATTTCCTAGCATGGAAGTGTCGCATTTACATGCATTTGAAGTGAATACGAGATATACATGACACATCGCAATGAATATTATATCTTATCATGAAACATAGGAATGAGGTGCTATATCGCGTTTTGAGAAGCATTAGAACTCTATTGCTACGATACGTAGACATCTGCAAACGCTATTTCCTAGCATGGAAGTGTCGCATTTACATTCTTTTGATGTGAATACGAGGTATACATGACACTCCACAATGAATATTATATCTTATCACGGAACATAGAAATGAAATGAGGCATCTCGTTTTAAGAAGCATTAGAACTCTATTGCTACGATACGTAGACATCTGCAAACGCTATTTCCTAGCATGGAAGTGTCGCATTTACATTCATTTGAAGTGAATACGAGGTATACATGACGCTTCGCAATGAATATTATACGTTATCATGAAACATAGATGAGAGAAGCGATATCGCGTTTTAAGAAGCATTAGAACTCTATTGCTACGATACGTAGACATCTGCAAACGCTATTTCCTAGCATGGAAGTGTCGCATTTACATTCTTTTGAAGTGAATACGAGGTATACATGACACTTCGCAATGAATATTATATCTTATCATGAAACATAGATGTGAGATGCGATATCGCGTTTTAAGGAGCATTAGAACTCTATTGCTACGATACGTAGGCATCTGCAAACGCTATTTCCTAGCATGGAAGTGTCTTATTTACGTTCTTTTGAAGTGAATACGAGGTATACATGACACTTCGCAGTGAATATTATATCTTATCATGAAACATAGAGGTGAGATGCGATATCGCGTTCTAAGCAGCACTAGAACTCTATTGCTACGATACGTAGACATCTGCAAACGCTATTTCCTAGGATGGCAGGGTCGCATTTACATTCTTTTGAAGTGAGTACGAGGTATACATAACACTCCATAATGAATATTATATCTTCTCATGAAACATAGGAATGAGGTGCTATATCGCGTTTTGAGAAGCATTAGAACTCTATTGCTACGATACGTAGACGTCTGCAAACGCTATTTCCTAGCATGGAAGTGTCGCATTTACATTCGTTTGAAGTGAATACGAGATATACATGACACTTCGCAATGATTATTATATCTTATCATGAAACATAGGAATGAGATGCGATATCGCGATTTAAGAAGCATTAGAACTCCATTGCTACGATACGTAGACATCTGCAAACGCTATTTCCTAGCATGGAAGTGTTGCATTTACATTCTTTTGAAGTGAGTACGAGGTATACATATCACTCCATAATGAATATTATATCTTATCATGAAACATAGCAGTGAGATGCGATATCGCGTTTTAAGAAGCATTAGAACTCTATTGCTACGATACGTAGACATCTGCAAACGCTATTTCCTAGCATGGAAGTGTCGCATTTACATTCTTTTGAAGTGAATACGAGGTATACATGACACTTCGCAATGAATATTATATCTTATCATGAAACATAAAAGTGAGATGCGATATCGCGTTCTAAGAGGCATTAGAACTCTATTGCTACGATACGTAGACATCTGCAAAGGCTATTCCCTAGCATGGAAGGGTCACATTTACATTCTTTTGAAGTGAGTACTAGGTATACATATCACTCCATAATGAATATTATATCTTATCATGAAACATAGCAGTGAGATGCGACATCTCGTTTTAAGAAGCATTATTACGCTATTGCTACGATACGTAGACATCTGCAAACGCTATTTCCTAGCATGGAAGTGTCGCATTTACATTCATTTGAAGTGAATACGAGGTATACATGACACTTCGCAATGAATATTATACCTTATCATGAAACATAGAAGGGAGATGCGATATCGCGTTTTAGGAAGCATTGGAACTCTATTGCTGCGATACGTAGACATCTGCAAACGCTATTTCCTAGCATGGAAGTGTCGCATTTACATTCTTTTGATGTGAATACGAGATATACATGACACTTCGCAATGAATATTATATCTTATCATGAAACATAAGAATGAGGTGCTATATCGCGTTTTGAGAAGCATTAGAACTCTATTGCTACGATAAGTAGACATCTGCAAACGCTATTTCCTAGCATGGAAGTGTCGCATTTACATTCATTTGAAGTGAATACGAGGTATACATGACACTTCGCAATGAATATTATACCTTATCATGAAACATAGAAGGGAGATGCGATATCGCGTTTTAGGAAGCATTGGAACTCTATTGCTGCGATACATAGACATCCTCAACCGCTATTTCCTATCAAGGAAGTGTCGCATTTACATTCTTGTGAAGAGAAATCGCGGTATACATGACACTTCGCAATGAATATTATATCTTATCATATAACATACAAGTGAGATGCGATATCGCGTCTTAAGAAGCATTCGAACCCTATTGCTACGATACGTGGACATCTGCAACCGCTACTTCCTAGCATGAAAGTGTCGCATTTACATTCATTTGAAGTGAATACGAGGTATACATGACACACCACAATGAATATTATATCTTATCACGGAACATAGAAATGAAATGAGGCATCTCGTTATAAGAAGCATTAGAACTCTATTGCTACTATACGTAGACATCTGCAAACGCTATTTCCTAGCATGGAAGTGTCACAATTACAATCTTTTGATGTGAATACGAGATATACATGACACTTCGCAATGAATATTATATCTTCTCATGAAATATAGCAGTGAGATGCGATATCGCGTTCTAAGAAGCATTAGAACTCTATTGCTACGATACGTAGACATCTGCAAAGGCTATTCCCTAGCATGGAAGGGTCGCATTTACATTTTTTTGAAGTGAGTACGAGGTATACATATCACTCCATAATGAATATTATATCTTATCATGAAACATAGCAGTGAGATGCGATATCGCGTTTTAAGAAGCATTAGAACTGTATTGCTACGATACGTAGACATCTGCAAACGCTATTTCCTAGCATGGAAGTGTCGCATTTACATGCATTTGAAGTGAATACGAGGTATACATGACACTTCCCAATGAATATTATACCTTATCATGAAACATAGAAGGGAGATGCGATATCGCGTTTTAGGAAGCATTGGAACTCTATTGCTGCGATACGTAGAAATCTGCAAACGCTATTTCATAGCATGGAAGTGTCGCATTTACATTCTTTTGATGTGAATACGAGATATACATGACACTTCGCAATGATTATTATATCTTATCATGAAACATAGGAATGAGGTGCTATATCGCGTTTTGAGAAGCATTAGAACTCTATTGCTACGATACGTAGACATCTGCAAACGCTATTTCCTAGCATGGAAGTGTCGCATTTACATTCTTTTGATGTGAATACGAGGTATACATGACACTCCACAATGAATATTATATCTTATCACGGAACATAGAAATGAAATGAGGCATCTCGTTTTAAGAAGCATTAGAACTCTATTGCTACGATACGTAGACATCTGCAAACGCTATTTCCTAGCATGGAAGTGTCGCATTTACATTCATTTGAAGTGAATACGAGGTATACATGACGCTTCGCAATGAATATTATACCTTATCATGAAACATAGAAGAGAGAAGCGATATCGCGTTTTAAGAAGCATTAGAACTCTATTGCTACGATACGTAGACATCTGCAAACGCTATTTCCTAGCATGGAAGTGTCGCATTTACATTCTTTTGAAGTGAATACGAGGTATACATGACACTTCGCAATGAATATTATATCTTATCATGAAACATAGATGTGAGATGCGATATCGCGTTTTAAGGAGCATTAGAACTCTATTGCTACGATACGTAGACATCTGCAAACGCTATTTCCTAGCATGGAAGTGTCTTATTTACGTTCTTTTGAAGTGAATACGAGGTATACATGACACTTCGCAATGAATATTATACCTTATCATGAAACATAGAAGGGAGATGCGATATCGCGTTTTAGGAAGCATTGGAACTCTATTGCTGCGATACATAGACATCCTCAACCGCTATTTCCTATCAAGGAAGTGTCGCATTTACATTCTTGTGAAGAGAAATCGCGGTATACATGACACTTCGCAATGAATATTATATCTTATCATATAACATACAAGTGAGATGCGATATCGCGTCTTAAGAAGCATTCGAACCCTATTGCTACGATACGTGGACATCTGCAACCGCTACTTCCTAGCATGAAAGTGTCGCATTTACATTCATTTGAAGTGAATACGAGGTATACATGACACACCACAATGAATATTATATCTTATCACGGAACATAGAAATGAAATGAGGCATCTCGTTATAAGAAGCATTAGAACTCTATTGCTACTATACGTAGACATCTGCAAACGCTATTTCCTAGCATGGAAGTGTCACAATTACAATCTTTTGATGTGAATACGAGATATACATGACACTTCGCAATGAATATTATATCTTCTCATGAAATATAGCAGTGAGATGCGATATCGCGTTCTAAGAAGCATTAGAACTCTATTGCTACGATACGTAGACATCTGCAAAGGCTATTCCCTAGCATGGAAGGGTCGCATTTACATTCTTTTGAAGTGAGTACTAGGTATACATATCACTCCATAATGAATATTATTTCTTATCATGAAACATAGCAGTGAGATGCGACATCTCGTTTTAAGAAGCATTATTACGCTATTGCTACGATACGTAGACATCTGCAAACGCTATTTCCTAGCATGGAAGTGTCGCATTTACATTCATTTGAAGTGAATACGAGGTATACATGACACTTCGCAATGAATATTATACCTTATCATGAAACATAGAAGGGAGATGCGATATCGCGTTTTAGGAAGCATTGGAACTCTATTGCTGCGATACGTAGACATCTGCAAACGCTATTTCCTAGCATGGAAGTGTCGCATTTACATTCTTTTGATGTGAATGCGAGATATACATGACACTTCGCAATGAATATTATATCTTACCATGAAACATAAGAATGAGGTGCTATATCGCGTTTTGAGAAGCATTAGAACTCTATTGCTACGATACGTAGACATCTGCAAACGCTATTTCCTAGCATGGAAGTGTCGCATTTACATTCTTTTGAAGTGAATACGAGGTATACATGACACATCGCAATGAATATTATATCTTCTCATGAAACATAGGAATGAGGTGCTATATCGCGTTTTGAGAAGCATTAGAACTCTATTGCTACGATACGTAGACGTCTGCAAACGCTATTTCCTAGCATGGAAGTGTCGCATTTAAATTCGTTTGAAGTGAATACGAGATATACATGACACTTCGCAATGATTATTATAACTTATCATGAAACATAGGAATGAGATGCGATATCGCGTTTTAAGAAGCATTAGAACTCTATTGCTACGATACGTAGACATCTGCAAACGCTATTTCCTAGCATGGAAGTGTCGCATTTACATTCGTTTGAAGTGAATACGAGGTATACATGACACTTCGCAATGATTATTATATCTTATCATGAAACATAGGAATGAGATGCGATATCGCGTTTTAAGAAGCATTAGAACTCTATTGCTACGATACGTAGACATCTGCAAACGCTATTTCCTAGCATGGAAGTGTCGCATTTACATTCGTTTGAAGTGAATACGAGATATACATGACACTTCGCAATGAATATTATATCTTATCATGAAACATAGGAATGAGGTGCTATATCGCGTTTTGAGAAGCATTAGAACTCTATTGCTACGATACGTAGACATCTGCAAACGCTATTTCCTAGCATGGAAGTATCGCATTTACATTCATTTGAAGTGAATACGAGGTATACATGACACTTCGCAATGAATATTATACCTTATCATGAAACATAGAAGGGAGATGCGATATCGCGTTCTAGGAAGCATTGGAACTCTGTTGCTGCGATACGTAGACATCTGCAAACGCTATTTCCTAGCATGGAAGTGTCGCATTTACATTCTTTTGATGTGAATGCGAGATATACATGACACTTCGCAATGAATATTATATCTTATCATGAAACATAAGAATGAGGTGCTATATTGCGTTTTGAGAAGCATTAGAACTCTATTGCTACGATACGTAGATATCTGCAAACGCTATTTCCTAGCATGGAAGTGTCGCATTTACATTCTTTTGAAGTGAATACGAGGTATACATGACACATCGCAATGAATATTATATCTTCTCATGAAACATAGGAATGAGGTGCTATATCGCGTTTTGAGAAGCATTAGAACTCTATTGCTACGATACGTAGACGTCTGCAAACGCTATTTCCTAGCATGGAAGTGTCGCATTTAAATTCGTTTGAAGTGAATACGAGATATACATGACACTTCGCAATGATTATTATAACTTATCATGAAACATAGGAATGAGATGCGATATCGCGTTTTAAGAAGCATTAGAACTCTATTGCTACGTTACGTAGACATCTGCAAAAGCTATTTCCTAGCATGGAAGTGTCGCATTTACATTCGTTTGAAGTGAATACGAGGTATACATGACACTTCGCAATGATTATTATATCTTATCATGAAACATAGGAATGAGATGCGATATCGCGTTCTAAGAAGCATTAGAACTCTATTGCTACGATACGTAGACATCTGCAAACGCTATTTCCTAGCATGGAAGTATCGCACTTACATTCATTTGAAGTGAATACGAGGTATACATGGCACTTCGCAATGAATATTATACCTTATCATGAAACATAGAAGGGAGATGCGATATCGCGTTTTAGGAAGCATTGGAACTCTATTGCTGCGATACGTAGACATCTGCAAACGCTATTTCCTAGCATGGAAGTGTCGCATTTACATTCTTTTGATGTGAATACGAGGTACACATGACACTTCGCAATGAATATTATATCTTATCATGAAACATAGAGGTGAGATGCGATATCGCGATCTAAGAAGCACTAGAACTCTATTGCTACGATACGTAGACATCTGCAAACGCTATTTCCTAGGATGGAAGGGTCGCATTTACATTCTTTTGAAGTGAGTACGAGGTATACATAACACTCCATAATGAATATTATATCTTCTCATGAAACATAGGAATGAGGTGCTATATCGCGTTTTGAGAAGCATTAGAACTCTATTGCTACGATACGTAGACATCTGCAAACGCTATTTCCTAGCATGGAAGTGTCGCATTTACATTCGTTTGAAGTGAATACGAGATACACATGACACTTCGCAATGATTATTATATCTTATCATGAAACATAGGAATGAGATGCGATTTCGCGTTTTAAGAAGCATTAGAACTCTATTGCTACGATACGTAGACATCTGTAAACGCTATTTCCTAGCATGGAAGTGTCGCATTTACATTCATTTGAAGTGAATACGAGGTATACATGACACACCACAATGAATATTATATCTTATCACGGAACATAGAAATGAAATGAGGCATCTCGTTATAAGAAGCATTAGAACTCTATTGCTACTATACGTAGACATCTGCAAACGCTATTTCCTAGCATGGAAGTGTCACAATTACAATCTTTTGATGTGAATACGAGATATACATGACACTTCGCAATGAATATTATATCTTCTCATGAAATATAGCAGTGAGATGCGATATCGCGTTCTAAGAAGCATTAGAACTCTATTGCTACGATACGTAGACATCTGCAAACGCTATTTCCTAGCATGGAAGTGTCGCACTTACATTCGTTTGAAGTGAATACGAGATATACATGACACTTCGCAATGAATATTATATCTTATCATGAAACATAAAAGTGAGATGCGATATCGCGTTCTAAGAAGCTTTGGAACTCTATTGCTACGATACGTAGACATCTGCAAAGGCTATTCCCTAGCATGGAAGGGTCGCATTTACATTTTTTTGAAGTGAGTACGAGGTATACATATCACTCCATAATGAATATTATATCTTATCATGAAACATAGCAGTGAGATGCGATATCGCGTTTTAAGAAGCATTAGAACTGTATTGCTACGATACGTAGACATCTGCAAACGCTATTTCCTAGCATGGAAGTGTAGCATTTACATGCATTTGAAGTGAATACGAGGTATACATGACACTTCCCAATGAATATTATACCTTATCATGAAACATAGAAGGGAGATGCGATATCGCGTTTTAGGAAGCATTGGAACTCTATTGCTGCGATACGTAGAAATCTGCAAACGCTATTTCCTAGCATGGAAGTGTCGCATTTACATTCTTTTGATGTGAATACGAGATATACATGACACTTCGCAACGATTATTATATCTTATCATGAAACATAGGAATGAGGTGCTATATCGCGTTTTGAGAAGCATTAGAACTCTATTGCTACGATACGTAGACATCTGCAAACGCTATTTCCTAGCATGGAAGTGTCTTATTTACGTTCTTTTGAAAGTGAATACGAGGAATGCACGACACTTCGCAATGAATATTGTATCTTATCATGGAACATAGAAGGGAGATGCGATATCGCGTTTTAGGATGCATTGGAAATCTATTGCTGCGATACATAGAAGTCTGCAAACGCTATTTCCTAGCATGGATGTGTCGCATTTACATTCTTTTGATGTGAATACGAGGTATACAAGACACTCCACAATGAATATTATATCTTATCACGGAGCATAGAAATGAAATGAGGCATCTCGTTTTAAGAGGCATTTGAACTCTATTGCTACGATACGTAGACATCTGCAAACGCTATTTCCTAGCATGGAAGTGTCGCATTTACATTCATTTGAAGTGAATACGAGGTATACATGACGCTTCGCAATGAATATTATACCTTATCATGAAACATGGAAGAGAGGTGCGATATCGCGTTTTAAGAAGCATTAGAACTCTATTGCTACGATACGTAGACATCTGCAAACGCTATTTTCTAGCATGGAAGTGTCGCACTTACATTCATTTCAAGTGAATACGAGGTATACATGACACTCCACAATGAATATTATATCTTATCACGGAACATAGAAATGAAATGAGGCATCTCGTTATAAGAAGCATTAGAACTCTATTGCTACGATACGTAGACATCTGCAAACGCTATTTCCTAGCATGGAAGTGTCGCAATTACATTCTTTTGATGTGAATACGAGATATACATGACACTTCGCAATGAATATTATATCTTCTCATGAAATATAGCAGTGAGATGCGATATCGCGTTCTAAGAAGCATTAGAACTCTATTGCTACGATACGTAGACATCTGCAAACGCTATTTCCTAGCATGGAAGTGTCGCACTTACATTCGTTTGAAGTGAATACGAGATATACATGACACTTCGCAATGAATATTATATCTTATCATGAAACATAAAAGTGAGATGCGATATCGCGTTCTAAGAAGCTTTGGAACTCTATTGCTACGATACGTAGACATCTGCAAAGGCTATTCCCTAGCATGGAAGGGTCGCATTTACATTTTTTTGAAGTGAGTACGAGGTATACATATCACTCCATAATGAATATTATATCTTATCATGAAACATAGCAGTGAGATGCGATATCGCGTTTTAAGAAGCATTAGAACTGTATTGCTACGATACGTAGACATCTGCAAACGCTATTTCCTAGCATGGAAGTGTCGCATTTACATGCATTTGAAGTGAATACGAGGTATACATGACACTTCCCAATGAATATTATACCTTATCATGAAACATAGAAGGGAGATGCGATATCGCGTTTTAGGAAGCATTAGAACTCTATTGCTACGATACGTAGACATCTGCAAACGCTATTTCCTAGCATGGAAGTGTCGCACTTACATTCGTTTGAAGTGAATACGAGATATACATGACACTTCGCAATGAATATTGTATCTTATCATGGAACATAGAAGGGAGATGCGATATCGCGTTTTAGGAAGCATTGGAAATCTATTGCTGCGATACATAAAAGTCTGCAAACGCTATTTCCTAGCATGGATGTGTCGCATTTACATTCTTTTGATGTGAATACGAGGTATACAAGACACTCCACAATGAATATTATATCTTATCACGGAACATAGAAATGAAATGAGGCATCTCGTTTTAAGAGGCATTTGAACTCTATTGCTACGATACGTAGACATCTGCAAACGCTATTTCCTAGCATGGAAGTGTCGCATTTACATTCTTTTGAAGTGAATACGAGGTATACATGACACTTCGCAATGAATATTATATCTTATCATGAAACATAGATGTGAGATGCGATATCGCGTTTTAAGGAGCATTAGAACTCTATTGCTACGATACGTAGACATCTGCAAACGCTATTTCCTAGCATGGAAGTGTCTTATTTACGTTCTTTTGAAGTGAATACGAGGTATACATGACACTTCGCAATGAATATTATACCTTATCATGAAACATAGAAGGGAGATGCGATATCGCGTTTTAGGAAGCATTGGAACTCTATTGCTGCGATACATAGACATCCTCAACCGCTATTTCCTATCAAGGAAGTGTCGCATTTACATTCTTGTGAAGAGAAATCGCGGTATACATGACACTTCGCAATGAATATTATATCTTATCATATAACATACAAGTGAGATGCGATATCGCGTCTTAAGAAGCATTCGAACCCTATTGCTACGATACGTGGACATCTGCAACCGCTACTTCCTAGCATGAAAGTGTCGCATTTACATTCATTTGAAGTGAATACGAGGTATACATGACACACCACAATGAATATTATATCTTATCACGGAACATAGAAATGAAATGAGGCATCTCGTTATAAGAAGCATTAGAACTCTATTGCTACTATACGTAGACATCTGCAAACGCTATTTCCTAGCATGGAAGTGTCACAATTACAATCTTTTGATGTGAATACGAGATATACATGACACTTCGCAATGAATATTATATCTTCTCATGAAATATAGCAGTGAGATGCGATATCGCGTTCTAAGAAGCATTAGAACTTTATTGCTACGATACGTAGACATCTGCAAACGTTATTTCCTAGCATGGAAGTGTCGCACTTACATTCGTTTGAAGTGAATACGAGATATACATGACACTTCGCAATGAATATTATATCTTATCATGAAACATAAAAGTGAGATGCGATATCGCGTTCTAAGAAGCTTTGGAACTCTATTGCTACGATACGTAGACATCTGCAAAGGCTATTCCCTAGCATGGAAGGGTCGCATTTACATTTTTTTGAAGTGAGTACGAGGTATACATATCACTCCATAATGAATATTATTTCTTATCATGAAACATAGCAGTGAGATGCGATATCGCGTTTTAAGAAGCATTAGAACTGTATTGCTACGATACGTAGACATCTGCAAACGCTATTTCCTAGCATGGAAGTGTCGCATTTACATGCATTTGAAGTGAATACGAGGTATACATGACACTTCCCAATGAATATTATACCTTATCATGAAACATAGAAGGGAGATGCGATATCGCGTTTTAGGAAGCATTGGAACTCTATTGCTGCGATACGTAGAAATCTGCAAACGCTATTTCCTAGCATGGAAGTGTCGCATTTACATTCTTTTGATGTGAATACGAGATATACATGACACTTCGCAATGATTATTATATCTTATCATGAAACATAGGAATGAGGTGCTATATCGCGTTTTGAGAAGCATTAGAACTCTATTGCTACGATACGTAGACATCTGCAAACGCTATTTCCTAGCATGGAAGTGTCTTATTTACGTTCTTTTGAAAGTGAATACGAGGAATGCACGACACTTCGCAATGAATATTGTATCTTATCATGGAACATAGAAGGGAGATGCGATATCGCGTTTTAGGAAGCATTGGAAATCTATTGCTGCGATACATAGAAGTCTGCAAACGCTATTTCCTAGCATGGATGTGTCGCATTTACATTCTTTTGATGTGAATACGAGGTATACAAGACACTCCACAATGAATATTATATCTTATCACGGAACATAGAAATGAAATGAGGCATCTCGTTTTAAGAGGCATTTGAACTCTATTGCTACGATACGTAGACATCTTCAAACGCTATTTCCTAGCATGGAAGTGTCGCATTTACATTCATTTGAAGTGAATACGAGGTATACATGACGCTTCGCAATGAATATTATACCTTATCATGAAACATGGAAGAGAGGTGCGATATCGCGTTTTAAGAAGCATTAGAACTCTATTGCTACGATACGTAGACATCTGCAAACGCTATTTCCTAGCATGGAAGTGTCGCAATTACATTCTTTTGATGTGAATACGAGATATACATGACACTTCGCAATGAAAATTATATCTTCTCATGTAATATAGCAGTGAGATGCGATATCGCGTTTTAAGAAGCATTAGAACTCTATTGCTACGATACGTAGACATCTGCAAACGCTATTTCCTAGCATGGAAGTGTCGCATTTACATTCTCTTGAAGTGAATACGAGGTATACATGACACTTCGCAATGAATATTATATCTTATCATGAAACATAAAAGTGAGATGCGATATCGCGTTCTAAGAAGCATTAGAACTCTATTGCTACGATACGTAGACATCTGCAAAGGCTATTCCCTAGCATGGAAGGGTCGCATTTACATTCTTTTGAAGTGAGTACTAGGTATACATATCACTCCATAATGAATATTATTTCTTATCATGAAACATAGCAGTGAGATGCGACATCTCGTTTTAAGAAGCATTATTACGCTATTGCTACGATACGTAGACATCTGCAAACGCTATTTCCTAGCATGGAAGTGTCGCATTTACATTCATTTGAAGTGAATACGAGGTATACATGACACTTCGCAATGAATATTATACCTTATCATGAAACATAGAAGGGAGATGCGATATCGCGTTTTAGGAAGCATTGGAACTCTATTGCTGCGATACGTAGACATCTGCAAACGCTATTTCCTAGCATGGAAGTGTCGCATTTACATTCTTTTGATGTGAATGCGAGATATACATGACACTTCGCAATGAATATTATATCTTACCATGAAACATAAGAATGAGGTGCTATATCGCGTTTTGAGAAGCATTAGAACTCTATTGCTACGATACGTAGACATCTGCAAACGCTATTTCCTAGCATGGAAGTGTCGCATTTACATTCTTTTGAAGTGAATACGAGGTATACATGACACATCGCAATGAATATTATATCTTCTCATGAAACATAGGAATGAGGTGCTATATCGCGTTTTGAGAAGCATTAGAACTCTATTGCTACGATACGTAGACGTCTGCAAACGCTATTTCCTAGCATGGAAGTGTCGCATTTAAATTCGTTTGAAGTGAATACGAGATATACATGACACTTCGCAATGATTATTATAACTTATCATGAAACATAGGAATGAGATGCGATATCGCGTTTTAAGAAGCATTAGAACTCTATTGCTACGATACGTAGACATCTGCAAACGCTATTTCCTAGCATGGAAGTGTCGCATTTACATTCGTTTGAAGTGAATACGAGGTATACATGACACTTCGCAATGATTATTATATCTTATCATGAAACATAGGAATGTGATGCGATATCGCGTTTTAAGAAGCATTAGAACTCTATTGCTACGATACGTAGACATCTGCAAACGCTATTTCCTAGCATGGAAGTGTCGCATTTACATTCGTTTTAAGTGAATACGAGATATACATGACACTTCGCAA
The DNA here is from genome assembly GCF_050948175.1 of Xylocopa sonorina. NCBI lineage: Eukaryota > Metazoa > Arthropoda > Insecta > Hymenoptera > Apidae > Xylocopa > Xylocopa sonorina. The sequence continues at coordinate 24,351 of NW_027490442.1, forward strand.
TGAATATTATATCTTATCATGAAACATAGGAATGAGGTGCTATATCGCGTTTTGAGAAGCATTAGAACTCTATTGCTACGATACGTAGACATCTGCAAACGCTATTTCCTAGCATGGAAGTATCGCATTTACATTCATTTGAAGTGAATACGAGGTATACATGACACTTCGCAATGAATATTATACCTTATCATGAAACATAGAAGGGAGATGCGATATCGCGTTCTAGGAAGCATTGGAACTCTGTTGCTGCGATACGTAGACATCTGCAAACGCTATTTCCTAGCATGGAAGTGTCGCATTTACATTCTTTTGATGTGAATGCGAGATATACATGACACTTCGCAATGAATATTATATCTTATCATGAAACATAAGAATGAGGTGCTATATCGCGTTTTGAGAAGCATTAGAACTCTATTGCTACGATACGTAGATATCTGCAAACGCTATTTCCTAGCATGGAAGTGTCGCATTTACATTCTTTTGAAGTGAATACGAGGTATACATGACACATCGCAATGAATATTATATCTTCTCATGAAACATAGGAATGAGGTGCTATATCGCGTTTTGAGAAGCATTAGAACTCTATTGCTACGATACGTAGACGTCTGCAAACGCTATTTCCTAGCATGGAAGTGTCGCATTTAAATTCGTTTGAAGTGAATACGAGATATACATGACACTTCGCAATGATTATTATAACTTATCATGAAACATAGGAATGAGATGCGATATCGCGTTTTAAGAAGCATTAGAACTCTATTGCTACGTTACGTAGACATCTGCAAAAGCTATTTCCTAGCATGGAAGTGTCGCATTTACATTCGTTTGAAGTGAATACGAGGTATACATGACACTTCGCAATGATTATTATATCTTATCATGAAACATAGGAATGAGATGCGATATCGCGTTTTAAGAAGCATTAGAACTCTATTGCTACGATACGTAGACATCTGCAAACGCTATTTCCTAGCATGGAAGTATCGCACTTACATTCATTTGAAGTGAATACGAGGTATACATGGCACTTCGCAATGAATATTATACCTTATCATGAAACATAGAAGGGAGATGCGATATCGCGTTTTAGGAAGCATTGGAACTCTATTGCTGCGATACGTAGACATCTGCAAACGCTATTTCCTAGCATGGAAGTGTCGCATTTACATTCTTTTGATGTGAATACGAGGTACACATGACACTTCGCAATGAATATTATATCTTATCATGAAACATAGAGGTGAGATGCGATATCGCGATCTAAGAAGCACTAGAACTCTATTGCTACGATACGTAGACATCTGCAAACGCTATTTCCTAGGATGGAAGGGTCGCATTTACATTCTTTTGAAGTGAGTACGAGGTATACATAACACTCCATAATGAATATTATATCTTCTCATGAAACATAGGAATGAGGTGCTATATCGCGTTTTGAGAAGCATTAGAACTCTATTGCTACGATACGTAGACATCTGCAAACGCTATTTCCTAGCATGGAAGTGTCGCATTTACATTCGTTTGAAGTGAATACGAGATACACATGACACTTCGCAATGATTATTATATCTTATCATGAAACATAGGAATGAGATGCGATTTCGCGTTTTAAGAAGCATTAGAACTCTATTGCTACGATACGTAGACATCTGTAAACGCTATTTCCTAGCATGGAAGTGTCGCATTTACATTCATTTGAAGTGAATACGAGGTATACATGACACACCACAATGAATATTATATCTTATCACGGAACATAGAAATGAAATGAGGCATCTCGTTATAAGAAGCATTAGAACTCTATTGCTACTATACGTAGACATCTGCAAACGCTATTTCCTAGCATGGAAGTGTCACAATTACAATCTTTTGATGTGAATACGAGATATACATGACACTTCGCAATGAATATTATATCTTCTCATGAAATATAGCAGTGAGATGCGATATCGCGTTCTAAGAAGCATTAGAACTCTATTGCTACGATACGTAGACATCTGCAAACGCTATTTCCTAGCATGGAAGTGTCGCACTTACATTCGTTTGAAGTGAATACGAGATATACATGACACTTCGCAATGAATATTATATCTTATCATGAAACATAAAAGTGAGATGCGATATCGCGTTCTAAGAAGCTTTGGAACTCTATTGCTACGATACGTAGACATCTGCAAAGGCTATTCCCTAGCATGGAAGGGTCGCATTTACATTTTTTTGAAGTGAGTACGAGGTATACATATCACTCCATAATGAATATTATATCTTATCATGAAACATAGCAGTGAGATGCGATATCGCGTTTTAAGAAGCACTAGAACTGTATTGCTACGATACGTAGACATCTGCAAACGCTATTTCCTAGCATGGAAGTGTAGCATTTACATGCATTTGAAGTGAATACGAGGTATACATGACACTTCCCAATGAATATTATACCTTATCATGAAACATAGAAGGGAGATGCGATATCGCGTTTTAGGAAGCATTGGAACTCTATTGCTGCGATACGTAGAAATCTGCAAACGCTATTTCCTAGCATGGAAGTGTCGCATTTACATTCTTTTGATGTGAATACGAGATATACATGACACTTCGCAATGATTATTATATCTTATCATGAAACATAGGAATGAGGTGCTATATCGCGTTTTGAGAAGCATTAGAACTCTATTGCTACGATACGTAGACATCTGCAAACGCTATTTCCTAGCATGGAAGTGTCTTATTTACGTTCTTTTGAAAGTGAATACGAGGAATGCACGACACTTCGCAATGAATATTGTATCTTATCATGGAACATAGAAGGGAGATGCGATATCGCGTTTTAGGAAGCATTGGAAATCTATTGCTGCGATACATAGAAGTCTGCAAACGCTATTTCCTAGCATGGATGTGTCGCATTTACATTCTTTTGATGTGAATACGAGGTATACAAGACACTCCACAATGAATATTATATCTTATCACGGAACATAGAAATGAAATGAGGCATCTCGTTTTAAGAGGCATTTGAACTCTATTGCTACGATACGTAGACATCTGCAAACGCTATTTCCTAGCATGGAAGTGTCGCACTTACATTCATTTGAAGTGAATACGAGGTATACATGACGCTTCGCAATGAATATTATACCTTATCATGAAACATGGAAGAGAGGTGCGATATCGCGTTTTAAGAAGCATTAGAACTCTATTGCTACGATACGTAGACATCTGCAAACGCTATTTTCTAGCATGGAAGTGTCGCACTTACATTCATTTCAAGTGAATACGAGGTATACATGACACTCCACAATGAATATTGTATCTTATCATGGAACATAGAAGGGAGATGCGATATCGCGTTTTAGGAAGCATTGGAAATCTATTGCTGCGATACATAGACATCCTCAACCGCTATTTCCTATCAAGGAAGTGTCGCATTTACATTCTTGTGAAGAGAAATCGCGGTATACATGACACTTCGCAATGAATATTATATCTTATCATATAACATACAAGTGAGATGCGATATCGCGTCTTAAGAAGCATTCGAACCCTATTGCTACGATACGTGGACATCTGCAACCGCTACTTCCTAGCATGAAAGTGTCGCATTTACATTCATTTGAAGTGAATACGAGGTATACATGACACACCACAATGAATATTATATCTTATCACGGAACATAGAAATGAAATGAGGCATCTCGTTATAAGAAGCATTAGAACTCTATTGCTACTATACGTAGACATCTGCAAACGCTATTTCCTAGCATGGAAGTGTCACAATTACAATCTTTTGATGTGAATACGAGATATACATGACACTTCGCAATGAATATTATATCTTCTCATGAAATATAGCAGTGAGATGCGATATCGCGTTCTAAGAAGCATTAGAACTTTATTGCTACGATACGTAGACATCTGCAAACGTTATTTCCTAGCATGGAAGTGTCGCACTTACATTCGTTTGAAGTGAATACGAGATGTACATGACACTTCGCAATGAATATTATATCTTATCATGAAACATAAAAGTGAGATGCGATATCGCGTTCTAAGAAGCTTTGGAACTCTATTGCTACGATACGTAGACATCTGCAAAGGCTATTCCCTAGCATGGAAGGGTCGCATTTACATTTTTTTGAAGTGAGTACGAGGTATACATATCACTCCATAATGAATATTATTTCTTATCATGAAACATAGCAGTGAGATGCGATATCGCGTTTTAAGAAGCATTAGAACTGTATTGCTACGATACGTAGACATCTGCAAACGCTATTTCCTAGCATGGAAGTGTCGCATTTACATGCATTTGAAGTGAATACGAGGTATACATGACACTTCCCAATGAATATTATACCTTATCATGAAACATAGAAGGGAGATGCGATATCGCGTTTTAGGAAGCATTGGAACTCTATTGCTGCGATACGTAGAAATCTGCAAACGCTATTTCCTAGCATGGAAGTGTCGCATTTACATTCTTTTGATGTGAATACGAGATATACATGACACTTCGCAATGATTATTATATCTTATCATGAAACATAGGAATGAGGTGCTATATCGCGTTTTGAGAAGCATTAGAACTCTATTGCTACGATACGTAGACATCTGCAAACGCTATTTCCTAGCATGGAAGTGTCTTATTTACGTTCTTTTGAAAGTGAATACGAGGAATGCACGACACTTCGCAATGAATATTGTATCTTATCATGGAACATAGAAGGGAGATGCGATATCGCGTTTTAGGAAGCATTGGAAATCTATTGCTGCGATACATAGAAGTCTGCAAACGCTATTTCCTAGCATGGATGTGTCGCATTTACATTCTTTTGATGTGAATACGAGGTATACAAGACACTCCACAATGAATATTATATCTTATCACGGAACATAGAAATGAAATGAGGCATCTCGTTTTAAGAGGCATTTGAACTCTATTGCTACGATACGTAGACATCTTCAAACGCTATTTCCTAGCATGGAAGTGTCGCATTTACATTCATTTGAAGTGAATACGAGGTATACATGACGCTTCGCAATGAATATTATACCTTATCATGAAACATGGAAGAGAGGTGCGATATCGCGTTTTAAGAAGCATTAGAACTCTATTGCTACGATACGTAGACATCTGCAAACGCTATTTCCTAGCATGGAAGTGTCGCAATTACATTCTTTTGATGTGAATACGAGATATACATGACACTTCGCAATGAAAATTATATCTTCTCATGTAATATAGCAGTGAGATGCGATATCGCGTTTTAAGAAGCATTAGAACTCTATTGCTACGATACGTAGACATCTGCAAACGCTATTTCCTAGCATGGAAGTGTCGCATTTACATTCTCTTGAAGTGAATACGAGGTATACATGACACTTCGCAATGAATATTATATCTTATCATGAAACATAAAAGTGAGATGCGATATCGCGTTCTAAGAAGCATTAGAACTCTATTGCTACGATACGTAGACATCTGCAAAGGCTATTCCCTAGCATGGAAGGGTCGCATTTACATTCTTTTGAAGTGAGTACTAGGTATACATATCACTCCATAATGAATATTATTTCTTATCATGAAACATAGCAGTGAGATGCGACATCTCGTTTTAAGAAGCATTATTACGCTATTGCTACGATACGTAGACATCTGCAAACGCTATTTCCTAGCATGGAAGTGTCGCATTTACATTCATTTGAAGTGAATACGAGGTATACATGACACTTCGCAATGAATATTATACCTTATCATGAAACATAGAAGGGAGATGCGATATCGCGTTTTAGGAAGCATTGGAACTCTATTGCTGCGATACGTAGACATCTGCAAACGCTATTTCCTAGCATGGAAGTGTCGCATTTACATTCTTTTGATGTGAATGCGAGATATACATGACACTTCGCAATGAATATTATATCTTACCATGAAACATAAGAATGAGGTGCTATATCGCGTTTTGAGAAGCATTAGAACTCTATTGCTACGATACGTAGACATCTGCAAACGCTATTTCCTAGCATGGAAGTGTCGCATTTACATTCTTTTGAAGTGAATACGAGGTATACATGACACATCGCAATGAATATTATATCTTCTCATGAAACATAGGAATGAGGTGCTATATCGCGTTTTGAGAAGCATTAGAACTCTATTGCTACGATACGTAGACGTCTGCAAACGCTATTTCCTAGCATGGAAGTGTCGCATTTAAATTCGTTTGAAGTGAATACGAGATATACATGACACTTCGCAATGATTATTATAACTTATCATGAAACATAGGAATGAGATGCGATATCGCGTTTTAAGAAGCATTAGAACTCTATTGCTACGATACGTAGACATCTGCAAACGCTATTTCCTAGCATGGAAGTGTCGCATTTACATTCGTTTGAAGTGAATACGAGGTATACATGACACTTCGCAATGATTATTATATCTTATCATGAAACATAGGAATGTGATGCGATATCGCGTTTTAAGAAGCATTAGAACTCTATTGCTACGATACGTAGACATCTGCAAACGCTATTTCCTAGCATGGAAGTGTCGCATTTACATTCGTTTTAAGTGAATACGAGATATACATGACACTTCGCAATGAATATTATATCTTATCATGAAACATAGGAATGAGGTGCTATATCGCGTTTTGAGAAGCATTAGAACTCTATTGCTACGATACGTAGACATCTGCAAACGCTATTTCCTAGCATGGAAGTATCGCATTTACATTCATTTGAAGTGAATACGAGGTATACATGACACTTCGCAATGAATATTATACCTTATCATGAAACATAGAAGGGAGATGCGATATCGCGTTCTAGGAAGCATTGGAACTCTGTTGCTGCGATACGTAGACATCTGCAAACGCTATTTCCTAGCATGGAAGTGTCGCATTTACATTCTTTTGATGTGAATGCGAGATATACATGACACTTCGCAATGAATATTATATCTTATCATGAAACATAAGAATGAGGTGCTATATCGCGTTTTGAGAAGCATTAGAACTCTATTGCTACGATACGTAGATATCTGCAAACGCTATTTCCTAGCATGGAAGTGTCGCATTTACATTCTTTTGAAGTGAATACGAGGTATACATGACACATCGCAATGAATATTATATCTTCTCATGAAACATAGGAATGAGGTGCTATATCGCGTTTTGAGAAGCATTAGAACTCTATTGCTACGATACGTAGACGTCTGCAAACGCTATTTCCTAGCATGGAAGTGTCGCATTTAAATTCGTTTGAAGTGAATACGAGATATACATGACACTTCGCAATGATTATTATAACTTATCATGAAACATAGGAATGAGATGCGATATCGCGTTTTAAGAAGCATTAGAACTCTATTGCTACGTTACGTAGACATCTGCAAAAGCTATTTCCTAGCATGGAAGTGTCGCATTTACATTCGTTTGAAGTGAATACGAGGTATACATGACACTTCGCAATGATTATTATATCTTATCATGAAACATAGGAATGAGATGCGATATCGCGTTTTAAGAAGCATTAGAACTCTATTGCTACGATACGTAGACATCTGCAAACGCTATTTCCTAGCATGGAAGTATCGCACTTACATTCATTTGAAGTGAATACGAGGTATACATGGCACTTCGCAATGAATATTATACCTTATCATGAAACATAGAAGGGAGATGCGATATCGCGTTTTAGGAAGCATTGGAACTCTATTGCTGCGATACGTAGACATCTGCAAACGCTATTTCCTAGCATGGAAGTGTCGCATTTACATTCTTTTGATGTGAATACGAGGTACACATGACACTTCGCAATGAATATTATATCTTATCATGAAACATAGAGGTGAGATGCGATATCGCGATCTAAGAAGCACTAGAACTCTATTGCTACGATACGTAGACATCTGCAAACGCTATTTCCTAGGATGGAAGGGTCGCATTTACATTCTTTTGAAGTGAGTACGAGGTATACATAACACTCCATAATGAATATTATATCTTCTCATGAAACATAGGAATGAGGTGCTATATCGCGTTTTGAGAAGCATTAGAACTCTATTGCTACGATACGTAGACATCTGCAAACGCTATTTCCTAGCATGGAAGTGTCGCATTTACATTCGTTTGAAGTGAATACGAGATACACATGACACTTCGCAATGATTATTATATCTTATCATGAAACATAGGAATGAGATGCGATTTCGCGTTTTAAGAAGCATTAGAACTCTATTGCTACGATACGTAGACATCTGTAAACGCTATTTCCTAGCATGGAAGTGTCGCATTTACATTCATTTGAAGTGAATACGAGGTATACATGACACACCACAATGAATATTATATCTTATCACGGAACATAGAAATGAAATGAGGCATCTCGTTATAAGAAGCATTAGAACTCTATTGCTACGATACGTAGATATCTGCAAACGCTATTTCCTAGCATGGAAGTGTCGCATTTACATTCTTTTGAAGTGAATACGAGGTATACATGACACATCGCAATGAATATTATATCTTCTCATGAAACATAGGAATGAGGTGCTATATCGCGTTTTGAGAAGCATTAGAACTCTATTGCTACGATACGTAGACGTCTGCAAACGCTATTTCCTAGCATGGAAGTGTCGCATTTAAATTCGTTTGAAGTGAATACGAGATATACATGACACTTCGCAATGATTATTGTAACTTATCATGAAACATAGGAATGAGATGCGATATCGCGTTTTAAGAAGCATTAGAACTCTATTGCTACGTTACGTAGACATCTGCAAAAGCTATTTCCTAGCATGGAAGTGTCGCATTTACATTCGTTTTAAGTGAATACGAGGTATACATGACACTTCGCAATGATTATTATATCTTATCATGAAACATAGGAATGAGATGCGATATCGCGTTTTAAGAAGCATTAGAACTCTATTGCTACGATACGTAGACATCTGCAAACGCTATTTCCTAGCATGGAAGTATCGCATTTACATTCATTTGAAGTGAATACGAGGTATACATGGCACTTCGCAATGAATATTATACCTTATCATGAAACATAGAAGGGAGATGCGATATCGCGTTTTAGGAAGCATTGGAACTCTATTGCTGCGATACGTAGACATCTGCAAACGCTATTTCCTAGCATGGAAGTGTAGCATTTACATTCTTTTGATGTGAATACGAGGTACACATGACACTTCGCAATGAATATTATATCTTATCATGAAACATAGAGGTGAGATGCGATATCGCGATCTAAGAAGCACTAGAACTCTATTGCTACGATACGTAGACATCTGCAAACGCTATTTCCTAGGATGGAAGGGTCGCATTTACATTCTTTTGAAGTGAGTACGAGGTATACATAACACTCCATAATGAATATTATATCTTCTCATGAAACATAGGAATGAGGTGCTATATCGCGTTTTGAGAAGCATTAGAACTCTATTGCTACGATATGTAGACATCTGCAAACGCTATTTCCTAGCATGGAAGTGTCGCATTTACATTCGTTTGAAGTGAATACGAGATACACATGACACTTCGCAATGATTATTATATCTTATCATGAAACATAGGAATGAGATGCGATTTCGCGTTTTAAGAAGCATTAGAACTCTATTGCTACGATACGTAGACATCTGTAAACGCTATTTCCTAGCATGGAAGTGTCGCATTTACATTCATTTGAAGTGAATACGAGGTATACATTACACTTCGCAATGAATATTATACCTTATCATGAAACATAGAAGGGAGATGCGATATCGCGTTTTAGGAAGCATTGAAACTCTATTGCTGCGATACGTAGACATCTGCAAACGCTATTTCCTATCAAGGAAGTGTCGCATTTACATTCTTGTGAAGAGAAATCGCGGTATACATGACACTTCGCAATGAATATTGTATCTTATCATGGAACATAGAAGGGAGATGCGATATCGCGTTTTAGGAAGCATTGGAAATCTATTGCTGCGATACATAGAAGTCTGCAAACGCTATTTCCTAGCATGGATGTGTCGCATTTACATTCTTTTGATGTGAATACGAGGTATACAAGACACTCCACAATGAATATTATATCTTATCACGGAACATAGAAATGAAATGAGGCATCTCGTTTTAAGAGGCATTTGAACTCTATTGCTACGATACGTAGACATCTGCAAACGCTATTTCCTAGCATGGAAGTGTCGCATTTACATTCATTTGAAGTGAATACGAGGTATACATGACGCTTCGCAATGAATATTATACCTTATCATGAAACATGGAAGAGAGGTGCGATATCGCGTTTTAAGAAGCATTAGAACTCTATTGCTACGATACGTAGACATCTGCAAACGCTATTTTCTAGCATGGAAGTGTCGCACTTACATTCATTTCAGGTGAATACGAGGTATACATGACACTCCACAATGAATATTATATCTTATCACGGAACATAGAAATGAAATGAGGCATCTCGTTATAAGAAGCATTAGAACTCTATTGCTACGATACGTAGACATCTGCAAACGCTATTTCCTAGCATGGAAGTGTCGCAATTACATTCTTTTGATGTGAATACGAGATATACATGACACTTCGCAATGATTATTATAACTTATCATGAAACATAGGAATGAGATGCGATATCGCGTTTTAAGAAGCATTAGAACTCTATTGCTACGATACGTAGACATCTGCAAACGCTATTTCCTAGCATGGAAGTGTCGCATTTACATTCGTTTGAAGTGAATACGAGGTATACATGACACTTCGCAATGATTATTATATCTTATCATGAAACATAGGAATGAGATGCGATATCGCGTTTTAAGAAGCATTAGAACTCTATTGCTACGATACGTAGACATCTGCAGACGCTATTTCCTAGCATGGAAGTGTCGCATTTACATTCGTTTGAAGTGAATACGAGATATACATGACACTTCGCAATGAATATTATATCTTATCATGAAACATAGGAATGAGGTGCTATATCGCGTTTTGAGAAGCATTAGAACTCTATTGCTACGATACGTAGACATCTGCAAACGCTATTTCCTAGCATGGAAGTATCGCATTTACATTCATTTGAAGTGAATACGAGGTATACATGACACTTCGCAATGAATATTATACCTTATCATGAAACATAGAAGGGAGATGCGATATCGCGTTCTAGGAAGCATTGGAACTCTGTTGCTGCGATACGTAGACATCTGCAAACGCTATTTCCTAGCATGGAAGTGTCGCATTTACATTCTTTTGATGTGAATGCGAGATATACATGACACTTCGCAATGAATATTATATCTTATCATGAAACATAAGAATGAGGTGCTATATCGCGTTTTGAGAAGCATTAGAACTCTATTGCTACGATACGTAGATATCTGCAAACGCTATTTCCTAGCATGGAAGTGTCGCATTTACATTCTTTTGAAGTGAATACGAGGTATACATGACACATCGCAATGAATATTATATCTTCTCATGAAACATAGGAATGAGGTGCTATATCGCGTTTTGAGAAGCATTAGAACTCTATTGCTACGATACGTAGACATCTGCAAACGCTATTTCCTAGCATGGAAGTGTCGCATTTACATTCGTTTGAAGTGAATACGAGATACACATGACACTTCGCAATGATTATTATATCTTATCATGAAACATAGGAATGAGATGCGATTTCGCGTTTTAAGAAGCATTAGAACTCTATTGCTACGATACGTAGACATCTGTAAACGCTATTTCCTAGCATGGAAGTGTCGCATTTACATTCATTTGAAGTGAATACGAGGTATACATTACACTTCGCAATGAATATTATACCTTATCATGAAACATAGAAGGGAGATGCGATATCGCGTTTTAGGAAGCATTGAAACTCTATTGCTGCGATACGTAGACATCTGCAAACGCTATTTCCTATCAAGGAAGTGTCGCATTTACATTCTTGTGAAGAGAAATCGTGGTATACATGACACTTCGCAATGAATATTATATCTTATCGTGAAACATAAAAGTGAGATGCGATATCGCGTTCTAAGAAGCATTGGAACTCCATTGCTACGATACGTAGACATCTGCAAAGGCTATTCCCTAGCATGGAAGGGTCGCATTTACATTCTTTTGAAGTGAGTACGAGGTATACATATCACTCCATAATGAATATTATATCTTATCACGAAACATAGCAGTGAGATGCGATATCGCGTTTTAAGAAGCATTAGAACTCTATTGCTACGATACGTAGACATCTGCAAACGCTATTTCCTAGCATGGAAGTGTCGCATTTACATGCATTTGAAGTGAATACGAGATATACATGACACTTCGCAATGAATATTATATCTTATCATGAAACATAGGAATGAGGTGCTATATCGCGTTTTGAGAAGCATTAGAACTCTATTGCTACGATACGTAGACATCTGCAAACGCTATTTCCTAGCATGGAAGTGTCGCATTTACATTCTTTTGATGTGAATACGAGGTATACATGACACTCCACAATGAATATTATATCTTATCACGGAACATAGAAATGAAATGAGGCATCTCGTTTTAAGAAGCATTAAAACTCTATTGCTACGATACGTAGACATCTGCAAACGCTATTTCCTAGCATGGAAGTGTCGCATTTACATTCATTTGAAGTGAATACGAGGTATACATGACGCTTCGCAATGAATATTATACGTTATCATGAAACATAGATGAGAGAAGCGATATCGCGTTTTAAGAAGCATTAGAACTCTATTGCTACGATACGTAGACATCTGCAAACGCTATTTCCTAGCATGGAAGTGTCGCATTTACATTCTTTTGAAGTGAATACGAGGTATACATGACACTTCGCAATGAATATTATATCTTATCATGAAACATAGATGTGAGATGCGATATCGCGTTTTAAGGAGCATTAGAACTCTATTGCTACGATACGTAGGCATCTGCAAACGCTATTTCCTAGCATGGAAGTGTCTTATTTACGTTCTTTTGAAGTGAATACGAGGTATACATGACACTTCGCAGTGAATATTATATCTTATCATGAAACATAGAGGTGAGATGCGATATCGCGTTCTAAGCAGCACTAGAACTCTATTGCTACGATACGTAGACATCTGCAAACGCTATTTCCTAGGATGGCAGGGTCGCATTTACATTCTTTTGAAGTGAGTACGAGGTATACATAACACTCCATAATGAATATTATATCTTCTCATGAAACATAGGAATGAGGTGCTATATCGCGTTTTGAGAAGCATTAGAACTCTATTGCTACGATACGTAGACGTCTGCAAACGCTATTTCCTAGCATGGAAGTGTCGCATTTACATTCGTTTGAAGTGAATACGAGATACACATGACACTTCGCAATGATTATTATATCTTATCATGAAACATAGGAATGAGATGCGATATCGCGATTTAAGAAGCATTAGAACTCCATTGCTACGATACGTAGACATCTGCAAACGCTATTTCCTAGCATGGAAGTGTTGCATTTACATTCTTTTGAAGTGAGTACGAGGTATACATATCACTCCATAATGAATATTATATCTTATCATGAAACATAGCAGTGAGATGCGATATCGCGTTTTAAGAAGCATTAGAACTCTATTGCTACGATACGTAGACATCTGCAAACGCTATTTCCTAGCATGGAAGTGTGGCATTTACATTCTTTTGAAGTGAATACGAGGTATACATGACACATCGCAATGAATATTATATCTTCTCATGAAACATAGGAATGAGGTGCTATATCGCGTTTTGAGAAGCATTAGAACTCTATTGCTACGATACGTAGACGTCTGCAAACGCTATTTCCTAGCATGGAAGTGTCGCATTTAAATTCGTTTGAAGTGAATACGAGATATACATGACACTTCGCAATGATTATTATAACTTATCATGAAACATAGGAATGAGATGCGATATCGCGTTTTAAGAAGCATTAGAACTCTATTGCTACGATACGTAGACATCTGCAAACGCTATTTCCTAGCATGGAAGTGTCGCATTTACATTCGTTTGAAGTGAATACGAGGTATACATGACACTTCGCAATGATTATTATATCTTATCATGAAACATAGGAATGAGATGCGATATCGCGTTTTAGGAAGCATTGGAACTCTATTGCTGCGATACGTAGACATCTGCAAACGCTATTTCCTAGCATGGAAGCGTCGCATTTACATTTCTTTGATGTGAATACGAGATATACATGACACTTCGCAATGAATATTATATCTTATCATGAAACATAGGAATGAGGTGCTATATCGCGTTTTGAGAAGCATTAGAACTCTATTGCTACGATATGTAGACATCTGCAAACGCTATTTCCTAGCATGGAAGTGTCGTATTTACATTCGTTTGAAGTGAATACGAGGTATACATTACACTTCGCAATGAATATTATACCTTATCATGAAACATAGAAGGGAGATGCGATATCGCGTTTTAGGAAGCATTGGAACTCTATTGCTGCGATACGTAGACATCTGCAAACGCTATTTCCTATCAAGGAAGTGTCGCATTTTCATTCTTGTGAAGAGAAATCGCGGTATACATGACACTTCGCAATGAATATTATATCTTATCATATAACATAGAAGTGAGATGCGATATCGCGTCTTAAGAAGCATTAGAACCCTATTGCTACGATACGTGGACATCTGCAACCGCTACTTCCTAGCATGAAAGTGTCGCATTTACATTCATTTGAAGTGAATACGAGGTATACATGACACTCCACAATGAATATTATATCTTATCGCGGAACATAGAAATGAAATGAGGCATCTCGTTATAAGAAGCATTAGAACTCTATTGCTACGATACGTAGACATCTGCAAACGCTATTTCCTAGCATGGAAGTGTCGCATTTACATTCTTTTGATGTGAATACGAGATATACATGACACTTCGCAATGAATATTATATCTTATCATGAAACACAGGAATGAGGTGCTATATCGCGTTTTGAGAATCATTAGAACCCTATTGCTACGATACGTAGACATCTGCAAACGCTATTTCCTAGCATGGAAGTGTCGCATTTACATTCTTTTGAAGTGAATATGAGGTATACATGACACTTCGCAATGAATATTATATCTTATCATGAAACATAAAAGTGAGATGCGATATCGCGTTCTAAGAAGCATTAGAACTCTATTGCTACGATACGTAGACATCTGCAAAGGCTATTCCCTAGCATGGAAGTGTCGCATTTACATTCATTTGAAGTGAATACGAGGTATACATGACACTTCGCAATGAATATTATGCCTTATCATGAAACATAGAAGGGAGATGCGATATCGCGTTTTAGGAAGCATTGGAACTCTATTGCTGCGATACGTAGACATCTGCAAACGCTATTTCCTAGCATGGAAGTGTCGCATTTACATTCTTTTGATGTGAATATGAGATATACATGACACTTCGCAATGAATATTATATCTTATCATGAAACATAGGAATGAGGTGCTATATCGCGTTTTGAGAAGCATTAGAACTCTATTGCTACGATACGTAGACATCTGCAAACGCTATTTCCTAGCATGGAAGTGTCGCATTTACATTCGTTTGAAGTGAATACGAGATATACATGACACTTCGCAATGAATATTATATCTTATCATGAAACATAGGAATGAGGTGCTATATCGCGTTTTGAGAAGCATTAGAACTCTATTGCTACGATACGTAGACATCTGCAAACGCTATTTCCTAGCATGGAAGTATCGCATTTACATTCATTTGAAGTGAATACGAGGTATACATGACACTTCGCAATGAATATTATACCTTATCATGAAACATAGAAGGGAGATGCGATATCGCGTTTTAGGAAGCATTAGAACTCTATTGCTGCGATACGTAGACATCTGCACACGCTGTTTCCTAGCATGGAAGTGTCGCATTTACATTCTTTTGATGTGAATACGAGATATACATGACACTTCGCATTGAATATTATATCTTATCATGGAACATAGGAATGAGATGCGATATCGCGTTTTAAGTAGCATTAGAACTCTATTGCTACGATACGTAGACATCTGCAAACGCTATTTCCTAGCATGGAAGTGTCTTATTTACGTTCTTTTGAAGTGAATACGAGGTATACATGACACTTCGCAATGAATATTATATCTTATCATGAAACATAGAGGTGAGATGCGATATCGCGTTCTAAGAAGCACTAGAACTCTATTGCTACGATACGTAGACATCTGCAAACGCTATTTCCTAGCATGGAAGTGTCTTATTTACGTTCTTTTGAAAGTGAATACGAGGTATACATGACACTTCGCAATGAATATTATATCTTATCATGAAACATAAAAGTGAGATGCGATATCGCGTTCTAAGAAGCATTAGAACTCTATTGCTACGATACGTAGACATCTGCAAAGGCTATTCCCTAGCATGGAAGGGTCGCATTTACATTCTTTTGAAGTGAGTACGAGGTATACATATCACTCCATAATGAATATTATATCTTATCATGAAACATAGCAGTGAGATGCGATATCGCGTTTTAAGAAGCATTAGAGCTCTATTGCTACGATACGTAGACATCTGCAAAAGCTATTTCCTAGCATGGAAGTGTCGCATTTACATGCATTTGAAATGAATACGAGGTATACATGACACTTCGCAATGAATATTATACCTTATCATGAAACATAGAAGGGAGATGCGATATCGCGTTTTAGGAAGCATTGGAACTCTATTGCTGCGATACGTAGACATCTGCAAACGCTATTTCCTAGCATGGAAGTGTCGCATTTACATTCTTTTGATGTGAATACGAGGTATACATGACACTCCACAATGAATATTATATCTTCTCATGAAATATAGCAGTGAGATGCGATATCGCGTTTTAAGAAGCATTAGAACTCTATTGCTACGATACGTAGACATCTGCAAACGCTATTTCCTAGCATGGAAGTGTCGCATTTACATTCGTTTGAAGTGAATACGAGATATACATGACACTTCGCAATGAATATTATATCTTATCATGAAACATAGGAATGTGGTGCTATATCGCGTTTTGAGAAGCATTTGAACTCTATTGCTACGAAACGTAGACATCTGCAAACGCTATTTCCTAGCTTGGAAGTGTCGCATTTACATTCTTTTGAAGTGAATACGAGGTATACATGACACTTCGCAATGAATATTATATCTTATCATGAAACATAAAAGTGAGATGCGATATCGCGTTCTAAGAAGCATTGGAACTCTATTGCTACGATACGTAGACATCTGCAAAGGCTATTCCCTATCATGGAAGGGTCGCATTTACATTCTTTTGAAGTGAGTACGAGGGATACATATCACTCCATAATGAATATTATATCTTATCATGAAACATAGCAGTGAGATGCGATATCGCGTTTTAAGAAGCATTAGAACTCTATTGCTACGATACGTAGACATCTGCAAACGCTATTTCCTAGCATGGAAGTGGTGCATTTACATGCATTTGAAGTGAATACGAGGTATACATGACACTTCGCAATGAATATTATACCTTATCATGAAACATAGAAGGGAGATGCGATATCGCGTTTTAGGAAGCATCGGAACTCTATTGCTGCGATACGTAGACAGCTGCAAACGCTATTTCCTAGCATGGAAGTGTCGCATTTACATTCTTTTGATGTGAATACGAGGTATTCATGACACTCCACAATGAATATTATATCTTATCACGGAACATAAAAGTGAGATGCGATATCGCGTTCTAAGAAGCATTAGAACTCTATTGCTACGATACGTAGACATCTGCAAAGGCTATTCCCTAGCATGGAAGGGTCGCATTTACATTCTTTTGAAGTGAGTACTAGGTATACATATCACTCCATAATGAATATTATATCTTATCATGAAACATAGCAGTGAGATGCGACATCCCGTTTTAAGAAGCATTGTTACGCTATTGCTACGATACGTAGACATCTGCAAACGCTATTTCCTAGCATGGAAGTGTCGCATTTACATTCTTTTGATGTGAATACGAGATATACATGACACTTCGCAATGAATATTATATCTTATCATGAAACATAGGAATGAGGTGCTATATCGCGTTTTGAGAAGCGTTAGAACTCTATTGCTACGATACGTAGACATCTGCAAACGCTATTTCCTAGCATGGAAGTGTCGTATTTACATTCGTTTGAAGTGAATACGAGGTATACATTACACTTCGCAATGAATATTATACCTTATCATGAAACATAGAAGGGAGATGCGATATCGCGTTTTAGGAAGCATTGGAACTCTATTGCTGCGATACGTAGACATCTGCAAACGCTATTTCCTATCAAGGAAGTGTCGCATTTGCATTCTTGTGAAGAGAAATCGCGGTATACATGACACTTCGCAATGAATATTATATCTTATCATATAACATATAAGTGAGATGCGATATCGCGTCTTAAGAAGCATTAGAACCCTATTGCTACGATACGTGGACATCTGCAACCGCTACTTCCTAGCATGAAAGTGTCGCATTTACATTCATTTGAAGTGAATACGAGGTATACATGACACTCCACAATGAATATTATATCTTATCGTGGAACATAGAAATGAAATGAGGCATCTCGTTATAAGAAGCATTAGAACTCTATTGCTACGATACGTAGACATCTGCAAACGCTATTTCCTAGCATGGAAGTGTCGCATTTACATTCTTTTGAAGTGAATACGAGGTATACATGACACATCGCAATGAATATTATATCTTATCATGAAACATAAAAGTGAGATGCGATATCGCGTTCTAAGAAGCATTAGAACTCTATTGCTACGATGCGTAGACATCTGCAAAGGCTATTCCCTAGCATGGAAGGGTCGCATTTACATTCTTTTGAAGTGAGTACTAGGTATACATATCACTTCATAATGAATATTATATCTTATCATGAAACATAGCAGTGAGATGCGACATCTCGTTTTATGAAGCATTATTACGCTATTGCTACGATACGTAGACATCTGCAAACGCTATTTCCTAGCATGGAAGTGTCGCATTTACATTCATTTGAAGTGAATACGAGGTATACATGACACTTCGCAATGAATATTATACCTTATCATGAACATAGAAGGGAGATGCGATATCGCGTTTTAGGAAGCATTGGAACTCTATTGCTGCGATACGTAGACATCTGCAAACGCTATTTCCTAGCATGGAAGCGTCGCATTTACATTCTTTTGATGTGAATACGAGATATACATGACACTTCGCAATGAATATTATATCTTATCATGAAACATAGGAATGAGGTGCTATATCGCGTTTTGAGAAGCATTAGAACTCTATTGCTACGATATGTAGACATCTGCAAACGCTATTTCCTAGCATGGAAGTGTCGTATTTACATTCGTTTGAAGTGAATACGAGGTATACATTACACTTCGCAATGAATATTATACCTTATCATGAAACATAGAAGGGAGATGCGATATCGCGTTTTAGGAAGCATTGGAACTCTATTGCTGCGATACGTAGACATCTGCAAACGCTATTTCCTATCAAGGAAGTGTCCGCATTTTCATTCTTGTGAAGAGAAATCGCGGTACACATGACACTTCGCAATGAATATTATATCTTATCATATAACATAGAAGTGAGATGCGATATCGCGTCTTAAGAAGCATTAGAACCCTACTGCTACGATACGTGGACATCTGCAACCGCTACTTCCTAGCATGAAAGTGTCGCATTTACATTCATTTGAAGTGAATACGAGGTATACATGACACTCCACAATGAATATTATATCTTATCGCGGAACATAGAAATGAAATGAGGCATCTCGTTATAAGAAGCATTAGAACTCTATTGCTACGATACGTAGACATCTGCAAACGCTATTTCCTAGCGTGGAAGTGTCGCATTTACATTCTTTTGAAGTGAGTACGAGGTATACATAACACTCCATAATGAATATTATATCTTCTCATGAAACATAGCAGTGAGATGCGATATCGCGTTTTAAGAAGCATTAGAACTCTATTGCTACGATACGTAGACATCTGCAAAGGGCTATTCCCTAGCATGGAAGTGTCGCATTTACATTCTTTTGATGTGAATACGAGATATACATGACACTTCGCAATGAATATTATATCTTATCATGAAACATAGGAATGTGGTGCTATATCGCGTTTTGAGAAGCATTTGAACTCTATTGCTACGAAACGTAGACATCTGCAAACGCTATTTCCTAGCTTGGAAGTGTCGCATTTACATTCTTTTGAAGTGAATACGAGGTATACATGACACTTCGCAATGAATATTATATCTTATCATGAAACATAAAAGTGAGATGCGATATCGCGTTCTAAGAAGCATTGGAACTCTATTGCTACGATACGTAGACATCTGCAAAGGCTATTCCCTATCATGGAAGGGTCGCATTACATTCTTTTGAAGTGAGTACGAGGGATACATATCACACCATAATGAATATTATATCTTATCATGAAACATAGCAGTGAGATGCGATATCGCGTTTTAAGAAGCATTAGAACTCTATTGCTACGATACGTAGACATCTGCAAACGCTATTTCCTAGCATGGAAGTGGTGCATTTACATGCATTTGAAGTGAATACGAGGTATACATGACACTTCGCAATGAATATTATACCTTATCATGAAACATAGAAGGGAGATGCGATATCGCGTTTTAGGAAGCATCGGAACTCTATTGCTGCGATACGTAGACAGCTGCAAACGCTATTTCTAGCATGGAAGTGTCGCATTTACATTCTTTTGATGTGAATACGAGGTATTCATGACACTCCACAATGAATATTATATCTTATCACGGGAACATAAAAGTGAGATGCGATATCGCGTTCTAAGAAGCATTAGAACTCTATTGCTACGATACGTAGACATCTGCAAGGCTATTCCCTAGCATGGAAGGGTCGCATTTACATTCTTTTGAAGTGAGTACTAGGTATACATATCACTCCATAATGAATATTATATCTTATCATGAAACATAGCAGTGAGATGCGACATCCCGTTTTAAGAAGCATTGTTACGCTATTGCTACGATACGTAGACATCTGCAAACGCTATTTCCTAGCATGGAAGTGTCGCATTTACATTCTTTTGATGTGAATACGAGATATACATGACACTTCGCAATGAATATTATATCTTATCATGAAACATAGGAATGAGGTGCTATATCGCGTTTTGAGAAGCGTTAGAACTCTATTGCTACGATACGTAGACATCTGCAAACGCTATTTCCTAGCATGGAAGTGTCGTATTTACATTCGTTTGAAGTGAATACGAGGTATACATTACACTTCGCAATGAATATTATACCTTATCATGAAACATAGAAGGGAGATGCGATATCGCGTTTTAGGAAGCATTGGAACTCTATTGCTGCGATACGTAGACATCTGCAAACGCTATTTCCTATCAAGGAAGTGTCGCATTTGCATTCTTGTGAAGAGAAATCGCGGTATACATGACACTTCGCAATGAATATTATATCTTATCATATAACATATAAGTGAGATGCGATATCGCGTCTTAAGAAGCATTAGAACCCTATTGCTACGATACGTGGACATCTGCAACCGCTACTTCCTAGCATGAAAGTGTCGCATTTACATTCATTTGAAGTGAATACGAGGTATACATGACACTCCACAATGAATATTATATCTTATCGTGGAACATAGAAATGAAATGAGGCATCTCGTTATAAGAAGCATTAGAACTCTATTGCTACGATACGTAGACATCTGCAAACGCTATTTCCTAGCATGGAAGTGTCGCATTTACATTCTTTTGAAGTGAATACGAGGTATACATGACACATCGCAATGAATATTATATCTTATCATGAAACATAAAAGTGAGATGCGATATCGCGTTCTAAGAAGCATTAGAACTCTATTGCTACGATGCGTAGACATCTGCAAAGGCTATTCCCTAGCATGGAAGGGTCGCATTTACATTCTTTTGAAGTGAGTACTAGGTATACATATCACTTCATAATGAATATTATATCTTATCATGAAACATAGCAGTGAGATGCGACATCTCGTTTTATGAAGCATTATTACGCTATTGCTACGATACGTAGACATCTGCAAACGCTATTTCCTAGCATGGAAGTGTCGCATTTACATTCATTTGAAGTGAATACGAGGTATACATGACACTTCGCAATGAATACTATGCCTTATCATGAAACATAGAAGGGAGATGCGATATCGCGTTTTAGGAAGCATTGGAACTCTATTGCTGCGATACGTAGACATCTGCAAACGCTATTTCCTAGCATGAATTCTCGCATTTACATTCTTTTGATGTGAATACGAGATATACATGACACTTCGCAATGAATATTATATCTTATCATGAAACATAGGAATGATGTGCTATATCGCGTTTTGAGAAGCATTAGAAATCTATTGCTACGATACGTAGACATCTGCAAACGCTATTTCCTAGCATGGAAGTGTCGCATTTACATTCTTTTGAAGTGAATACGAGGTATACATGACACATCGTTATGAATATTATATCTTATCATGAAACATAAAAAGTGAGATGCGATATCGCGTTCTAAGAAGCATTAGAACTCTATTGCTACGATACGTAGACATCTGCAAAGGCTATTCCCTAGCATAGAAGGGTCGCATTTACATTCTTTTGAAGTGAGTACGAGGTATAACATATCACTCCATAATGAATATTATATCTTATCATGAAACATAGCAGTGAGATGCGACATCTCGTTCTAAGAAGCATTATTACTCTATTGCTACGATACGTAGACATCTGCAAACGCTATTTCCTAGCATGGAAATGTCGCATTTACATTCTTTGAAGTGAATACGAGGTATACATGACACTTCGCAATGAATATTATATCTTATCATGAAACATAAAGTGAGATGCGATATCGCTTTCTAAGAAGCATTAGAACTCTATTGCTACGATACGTAGACATCTGCAAAGGCTATTCCCTAGCATGGAAGGGTCGCATTTACATTCTTTTGAAGTGAGTACTAGGTATACATATCACTCCATAATGAATATTATATCTTATCATGAAACATAGCAGTGAGATGCGACATCTCGTTTTAAGAAGCATTATTACGCTATTGCTACGATACGTAGACATCTGCAAACGCTATTTCCTAGCATGGAAGTGTCGCATTTACATTCATTTGAAGTGAATACGAGGTATACATGACACTCCACAATGAATATTATATCTTATCGTTGGAACATAGAAATGAAATGAGGCATCTCGTTTATAAGAAGCATTAGAACTCTATTGCTACGATACGTAGACATCTGCAAACGCTATTTTCTAGCATGGAAGTGTCGCATTTACATTCTTTTGAAGTGAATACGAGGTATACATGACACATCGCAATGAATATTATATCTTATCATGAAACATAAAAGTGAGATGCGATATCGCGTTCTAAGAAGCATTAGAACTCTATTGCTACGATGCGTAGACATCTGCAAAGGCTATTCCCTAGCATGGAAGGGTCGCATTTACATTCTTTTGAAGTGAGTACTAGGTATACATATCACTTCATAATGAATATTATATCTTATCATGAAACATAGCAGTGAGATGCGACATCTCGTTTTATGAAGCATTATTACGCTATTGCTACGATACGTAGACATCTGCAAACGCTATTTCCTAGCATGGAAGTGTCGCATTTACATTCATTTGAAGTGAATACGAGGTATACATGACACTTCGCAATGAATATTATACCTTATCATGAAACATAGAAGGGAGATGCGATATCGCGTTTTAGGAAGCATTGAACTCTATTGCTGCGATACGTAGACATCTGCAAACGCTATTTCCTATCAAGGAAGTGTCGCATTTTCATTCTTGTGAAGAGAAATCGCGGTATACATGACACTTCGCAATGAATATTATATCTTATCATATAACATAGAAGTGAGATGCGATATCGCGTCTTAAGAAGCATTAGAACCCTACTGCTACGATACGTGGACATCTGCAACCGCTACTTTCCTAGCATGAAAGTGTCGCATTTACATTCATTTGAAGTGAATACGAGGTATACATGACACTCCACAATGAATATTATATCTTATCGCGGAACATAGAAATGAAATGAGGCATCTCGTTTATAAGAAGCATTAGAACTCTATTGCTACGATACGTAGACATCTGCAAACGCTATTTCCTAGCATGGAAGTGTCGCATTTACATTCTTTTGAAGTGAGTACGAGGTATACATAACACTCCATAATGAATATTATATCTTCTCATGAAACATAGCAGTGAGATGCGATATCGCGTTTTAAGAAGCATTAGAACTCTATTGCTACGATACGTAGACATCTGCAAAGGCTATTCCCTAGCATGGAAGTGTCGCATTTACATTCTTTTGATGTGAATACGAGATATACATGACACATCGCAATGAATATTATATCTTATCATGAAACATAGGAATGAGGTGCTATATCGCGTTTTGAGAATCATTAGAACTCTATTGCTACGATACGTAGACATCTGCAAACGCTATTTCCTAGCATGGAAGTGTCGCATTTACATTCTTTTGAAGTGAATATGAGGTATACATGACACTTCGCAATGAATATTATATCTTATCATGAAACATAAATGTGAGATGCGATATCGCGTTCTAAGAAGCATTAGAACTCTATTGCTACGATACGTAGACATCTGCAAAGGCTATTCCCTAGCATGGAAGTGTCGCATTTACATTCATTTGAAGTGAATACGAGGTATACATGACACTTCGCAATGAATATTATGCCTTATCATGAAACATAGAAGGGAGATGCGATATCGCGTTTTAGGAAGCATTGGAACTCTATTGCTGCGATACGTAGACATCTGCAAACGCTATTTCCTAGCATGGAATTCTCGCATTTACATTCTTTTGATGTGAATACGAGATATACATGACACTTCGCAATGAATATTATATCTTATCATGAAACATAGGAATGATGTGCTATATCGCGTTTTGAGAAGCATTAGAAATCTATTGCTACGATACGTAGACATCTGCAAACGCTATTTCCTAGCATGGAAGTGTCGCATTTACATTCTTTTGAAGTGAATACGAGGTATACATGACACATCGTTATGAATATTATATCTTATCATGAAACATAAAAGTGAGATGCGATATCGCGTTCTAAGAAGCATTAGAACTCTATTGCTACGATACGTAGACATCTGCAAAGGCTATTCCCTAGCATAGAAGGGTCGCATTTACATTCTTTTGAAGTGAGTACGAGGTATACATATCACTCCATAATGAATATTATATCTTATCATGAAACATAGCAGTGAGATGCGACATCTCGTTCTAAGAAGCATTATTACTCTATTGCTACGATACGTAGACATCTGCAAACGCTATTTCCTAGCATGGAAATGTCGCATTTACATTCTTTTGAAGTGAATACGAGGTATACATGACACTTCGCAATGAATATTATATCTTATCATGAAACATAAAAGTGAGATGCGATATCGCTTTCTAAGAAGCATTAGAACTCTATTGCTACGATACGTAGACATCTGCAAAGGCTATTCCCTAGCATGGAAGGGTCGCATTTACATTCTTTTGAAGTGAGTACTAGGTATACATATCACTCCATAATGAATATTATATCTTATCATGAAACATAGCAGTGAGATGCGACATCTCGTTTTAAGAAGCATTATTACGCTATTGCTACGATACGTAGACATCTGCAAACGCTATTTCCTAGCATGGAAGTGTCGCATTTACATTCATTTGAAGTGAATACGAGGTATACATGACACTTCGCAATGAATATTATACCTTATCATGAAACATAGAAGGGAGATGCGATATCGCGTTTTAGGAAGCATTGGAACTCTATTGCTGCGATACGTAGACATCTGCAAACGCTATTTCCTAGCATGGAAGTGTCGCATTTACATTCTTTTGATGTGAATACGAGATATACATGACACTTCGCAATGAATATTATACCTTATCATGAAACATAGAAGGGAGATGCGATATCGCGTTTTAGGAAGCATTGGAACTCTATTGCTACGATACGTAGACATCTGCAAACGCTATTTCCTAGCATGGAAGTGTCGTATTTACATTCGTTTGAAGTGAATACGAGGTATACATTACACTTCGCAATGAATATTATACCTTATCATGAAACATAGAAGGGAGATGCGATATCGCGTTTTAGGAAGCATTGGAACTCTATTGCTGCGATACGTAGACATCTGCAAACGCTATTTCCTATCAAGGAAGTGTCGCATTTACATTCTTTTGATGTGAATACGAGATATACATGACACTTCGCAATGAATATTATATCTTATCATGAAACATAAGAATGAGGTGCTATATCGCGTTTTGAGAAGCATTAGAACCCTATTGCTACGATACCTGGACATCTGCAACCGCTACTTCCTAGCATGAAAGTGTCGCATTTACATTCATTTGAAGTGAATACGAGGTATACATGACACTCCACAATGAATATTATATCTTATCGCGGAACATAGAAATGAAATGAGGCATCTCGTTATAAGAAGCATTAGAACTCTATTGCTACGATACGTAGACATCTGCAAACGCTATTTCCTAGCATGGAAGTGTCGCATTTACATTCTTTTGAAGTGAATACGAGGTATACATGACACATCGCAATGAATATTATATCTTATCATGAAACATAAATGTGAGATGCGATATCGCGTTCTAAGAAGCATTAGAACTCTATTGCTACGATACGTAGACATCTGCAAAGGCTATTCCCTAGCATGGAAGGGTCGCATTTACATTCTTTTGAAGTGAGTAGTAGGTATACATATCACTTCATAATGAATATTATATCTTATCATGAAACATAGCAGTGAGATGCGACATCTCGTTTTATGAAGCATTATTACGCTATTGCTACGATACGTAGACATCTGCAAACGCTATTTCCTAGCATGGAAGTGTCGCATTTACATTCATTTGAAGTGAATACGAGGTATACATGACACTTCGCAATGAATATTATACCTTATCATGAAACATAGAAGGGAGATGCGATATCGCGTTTTAGGAAGCATTGGAACTCTATTGCTGCGATACGTAGACATCTGCAAACGCTATTTCCTAGCATGGAAGCGTCGCATTTACATTCTTTTGATGTGAATACGAGATATACATGACACTTCGCAATGAATATTATATCTTATCATGAAACATAGGAATGAGGTGCTATATCGCGTTTTGAGAAGCATTAGAACTCTATTGCTACGATATGTAGACATCTGCAAACGCTATTTCCTAGCATGGAAGTGTCGTATTTACATTCGTTTGAAGTGAATACGAGGTAT
Source organism: Xylocopa sonorina (assembly GCF_050948175.1). Classification (NCBI taxonomy): domain Eukaryota; kingdom Metazoa; phylum Arthropoda; class Insecta; order Hymenoptera; family Apidae; genus Xylocopa; species Xylocopa sonorina. The sequence continues at coordinate 51,831 of NW_027490442.1, forward strand.
ACATTACACTTCGCAATGAATATTATACCTTATCATGAAACATAGAAGGGAGATGCGATATCGCGTTTTAGGAAGCATTGGAACTCTATTGCTGCGATACGTAGACATCTGCAAACGCTATTTCTTATCAAGGAAGTGTCGCATTTTCATTCTTGTGAAGAGAAATCGCGGTATACATGACACTTCGCAATGAATATTATATCTTATCATATAACATAGAAATGAGATGCGATATCGCGTCTTAAGAAGCATTAGAACCCTATTGCTACGATACGTGGACATCTGCAACCGCTACTTCCTAGCATGAAAGTGTCGCATTTACATTCATTTGAAGTGAATACGAGGTATACATGACACTCCACAATGAATATTATATCTTATCGCGGAACATAGAAATGAAATGAGGCATCTCGTTATAAGAAGCATTAGAACTCTATTGCTACGATACGTAGACATCTGCAAACGCTATTTCCTAGCATGGAAGTGTCGCATTTACATTCTTTTGATGTGAATACGAGATATACATGACACTTCGCAATGAATATTATATCTTCTCATGAAACATAGCAGTGAGATGCGATATCGCGTATTAAGAAGCATTAGAACTCTATTGCTACGATACGTAGACATCTGCAAACGCTACTTCCTAGCATGGAAGTGCCGCATTTACATTCGTTTGAAGTGAATACGAGATATACATGACACTTCGCAATGAATATTATACCTTATCATGAAACATAGAAGTGAGATGCGATATCGCATTTTAAGTAGCATTAGAACTCTATTGCTACGATACGTAGACATCTGCAAACGCTATTTCCTAGCATGGAAGTGTCTTATTTACGTTCTTTTGAAGTGAATACGAGGTATACATGACACTTCGCAATGAATATTATATGTTATCATGGAACATAGAAGGGAGATGCGATATCGCGTTTTAGGAAGCATTGGAAATCTATTGCTGCGATACATAGAAGTCTGCAAACGCTATTTCCTAGCATGGATGTGTCGCATTTACATTCTTTTGATGTGAATACGAGGTATACAAGACACTCCACAATGAATATTATATCTTATCACGGAACATAGAAATGAAATGAGGCATCTCGTTTTAAGAGGCATTTGAACTCTATTGCTACGATACGTAGACATCTTCAAACGCTATTTCCTAGCATGGAAGTGTCGCATTTACATTCATTTGAAGTGAATACGAGGTATACATAATACTCTACAATGAATATTATATCTTACCAAGAAACATAGAAATGAAATGCGTCATCTCGTTTTATAAAGCATTAGAATTCTATTGCTGCGATACGTAGACATCTGCAAACACTATTTCCTAGCATGTGAGTGTCGCATTTACATTCTTTTGAAGTGAATACGAGGTATACATGACACATCGCAATGATTATTATATCTTATCATGAAACATAGGTGTGAGATGCGATATCGTGTTTTAAGAAGCATTAGATCTCCCTTGCTACGATACGTAGACATCTGCAAACGCTATTTCCTAGCATGTAAGTGTCGCATTTACATTCTTTTGAAGTGAATACGAGGTCTACATGACACTTCGCAATGAATATTATATCTTATCATGAAACATAGAAGTGAGATGCGATATGGCATTTTAAGAATCATTAGAACTCTATTGTTTCGACACGTAGTCATCTGGTAACGCTATTTCCTAGCAAGGAAGTGTCGCATTAACATCCTTTTGAGGTGAATACGAGGTATACATGACACTTCGCAATGAATATTATATCTGAACATGAAACATAGAAATGAGATGCGACATCTCGTTTTAAGAAGCATTAGAACTCTATTGCTACGATACGTAGACATCTGCAAACGCTATTTCCTAGCATGGAAGTGTCGCATCTACATTCTTTTGAAGTGAATACGAGGTATACATGACAATTCGCAATGAATATTATACCTCATCGTGAAACATAGAAGTGAGATGCGATATCGCGTTCTAAGAAGCATTAGAACTCTATTGCTACGATACGTAGACATCTGCAAACACTGTTTCCTAGCATGGAAGTGTCGCATATACATTTTTTTGAAGTGAATACGAAATATACATGACACTTCGCAATGAATATTATATCTTATCATGAAACATAGAAGTGAGATGCGATATCGCGTTCTAAGAAGCATTAGAACCCTATTGCTACGGTACGTAGACATCTGCAAACACTATTTCCTAGCATGGAAGTGTCGCATTTACATTCTTTTGAAGTGAGTACGAGGTATACATGACACTTCGCAATGAATATTATACCTTATCATGAAACATAGGAGAGATATGCGATATCGCGTTTTAGTAAGCATTAGAACTCTATTGCTGCGATACGTAGACATCTGCAAACGCTATTTCCTAGCATTACACTTACAATCCACTTACATTCCACTGAAGTGAATACGAGGTATACATGACACTTCGCAATGAATATTATATCTTATCATGAAACATAGAAGTGAGATGCGATATCGCGTTCTAAGAAGCATTAGAACTCTATTGCTACGATACGTAGACATCTGCAAACGCTATTTCCTAGCATGGAAGTGTCTTATTTACATTCTTTTGAAGTGAGTACGAGGTATACATGACACTTCGCAATGAATATTATACCTTATCATGAAACATAGAAGAGAGATGCGATATCGCGTTTTAGTAAGCATTAGAACTCTATTGCTGCGATACGTAGACATCTGCAAAGGCTATTCCCTAGCATGGAAGGGTCGCATTTACATTCTTTTGAAGTGAGTAGTAGGTATACATATCACTTCATAATGAATATTATATCTTATCATGAAACATAGCAGTGAGATGCGACATCTCGTTTTATGAAGCATTATTACGCTATTGCTACGATACGTAGACATCTGCAAACGCTATTTCCTAGCATGGAAGTGTCGCATTTACATTCATTTGAAGTGAATACGAGGTATACATGACACTTCGCAATGAATATTATACCTTATCATGAAACATAGAAGGGAGATGCGATATCGCGTTTTAGGAAGCATTGGAACTCTATTGCTGCGATACGTAGACATCTGCAAACGCTATTTCCTAGCATGGAAGCGTCGCATTTACATTCTTTTGATGTGAATACGAGATATACATGACACTTCGCAATGAATATTATATCTTATCATGAAACATAGGAATGAGGTGCTATATCGCGTTTTGAGAAGCATTAGAACTCTATTGCTACGATATGTAGACATCTGCAAACGCTATTTCCTAGCATGGAAGTGTCGTATTTACATTCGTTGGAAGTGAATACGAGGTATACATTACACTTCGCAATGAATATTATACCTTATCATGAAACATAGAAGGGAGATGCGATATCGCGTTTTAGGAAGCATTGGAACTCTATTGCTGCGATACGTAGACATCTGCAAACGCTATTTCTTATCAAGGAAGTGTCGCATTTTCATTCTTGTGAAGAGAAATCGCGGTATACATGACACTTCGCAATGAATATTATATCTTATCATATAACATAGAAATGAGATGCGATATCGCGTCTTAAGAAGCATTAGAACCCTATTGCTACGATACGTGGACATCTGCAACCGCTACTTCCTAGCATGAAAGTGTCGCATTTACATTCATTTGAAGTGAATACGAGGTATACATGACACTCCACAATGAATATTATATCTTATCGCGGAACATAGAAATGAAATGAGGCATCTCGTTATAAGAAGCATTAGAACTCTATTGCTACGATACGTAGACATCTGCAAACGCTATTTCCTAGCATGGAAGTGTCGCATTTACATTCTTTTGATGTGAATACGAGATATACATGACACTTCGCAATGAATATTATATCTTCTCATGAAACATAGCAGTGAGATGCGATATCGCGTATTAAGAAGCATTAGAACTCTATTGCTACGATACGTAGACATCTGCAAACGCTACTTCCTAGCATGGAAGTGCCGCATTTACATTCGTTTGAAGTGAATACGAGATATACATGACACTTCGCAATGAATATTATACCTTATCATGAAACATAGAAGTGAGATGCGATATCGCATTTTAAGTAGCATTAGAACTCTATTGCTACGATACGTAGACATCTGCAAACGCTATTTCCTAGCATGGAAGTGTCTTATTTACGTTCTTTTGAAGTGAATACGAGGTATACATGACACTTCGCAATGAATATTATATGTTATCATGAAACATTGGAGTGAGATGCGATATCGCGTTTTAAGAAGCATTAGAACTCTATTGCTACGATACGTAGACATCTGCAAACCCTATTTCCTAGCAAGGAAGTGTCGCATTTACATTCATTTGAAGTGAATACGAGGTATACATAATACTCTACAATGAATATTATATCTTACCAAGAAACATAGAAATGAAATGCGTCATCTCGTTTTATAAAGCATTAGAATTCTATTGCTGCGATACGTAGACATCTGCAAACACTATTTCCTAGCATGTGAGTGTCGCATTTACATTCTTTTGAAGTGAATACGAGGTATACATGACACATCGCAATGATTATTATATCTTATCATGAAACATAGGTGTGAGATGCGATATCGTGTTTTAAGAAGCATTAGATCTCCCTTGCTACGATACGTAGACATCTGCAAACGCTATTTCCTAGCATGTAAGTGTCGCATTTACATTCTTTTGAAGTGAATACGAGGTCTACATGACACTTCGCAATGAATATTATATCTTATCATGAAACATAGAAGTGAGATGCGATATGGCATTTTAAGAATCATTAGAACTCTATTGTTTCGACACGTAGTCATCTGGTAACGCTATTTCCTAGCAAGGAAGTGTCGCATTAACATCCTTTTGAGGTGAATACGAGGTATACATGACACTTCGCAATGAATATTATATCTGAACATGAAACATAGAAATGAGATGCGACATCTCGTTTTAAGAAGCATTAGAACTCTATTGCTACGATACGTAGACATCTGCAAACGCTATTTCCTAGCATGGAAGTGTCGCATCTACATTCTTTTGAAGTGAATACGAGGTATACATGACAATTCGCAATGAATATTATACCTCATCGTGAAACATAGAAGTGAGATGCGATATCGCGTTCTAAGAAGCATTAGAACTCTATTGCTACGATACGTAGACATCTGCAAACACTGTTTCCTAGCATGGAAGTGTCGCATATACATTTTTTTGAAGTGAATACGAAATATACATGACACTTCGCAATGAATATTATATCTTATCATGAAACATAGAAGTGAGATGCGATATCGCGTTCTAAGAAGCATTAGAACCCTATTGCTACGGTACGTAGACATCTGCAAACACTATTTCCTAGCATGGAAGTGTCGCATTTACATTCTTTTGAAGTGAGTACGAGGTATACATGACACTTCGCAATGAATATTATACCTTATCATGAAACATAGGAGAGATATGCGATATCGCGTTTTAGTAAGCATTAGAACTCTATTGCTGCGATACGTAGACATCTGCAAACGCTATTTCCTAGCATTACACTTACAATCCACTTACATTCCACTGAAGTGAATACGAGGTATACATGACACTTCGCAATGAATATTATATCTTATCATGAAACATAGAAGTGAGATGCGATATCGCGTTCTAAGAAGCATTAGAACTCTATTGCTACGATACGTAGACATCTGCAAACGCTATTTCCTAGCATGGAAGTGTCTTATTTACATTCTTTTGAAGTGAGTACGAGGTATACATGACACTTCGCAATGAATATTATACCTTATCATGAAACATAGAAGAGAGATGCGATATCGCGTTTTAGTAAGCATTAGAACTCTATTGCTGCGATACGTAGACATCTGCAAACTCTATTTCCTAGCATGGAAGGGTCGCATTTACACTCTTTTGAAGTGAGTACGAGGCATACATAACACTCCATAATGAATATTATATCTTTTCATGAAACATAGCGGTACGATGCTATATCGCGTTTTAAGGAGCATTAGAAATCTATTGCTACGATACGTAGACATCTGCAAACGCTATTTCCTAGCATGGAAGTGTCGCATTTACATTCGTTTGAAGTGAATACGAGATATACATGACACTTCGCAATGAATATTATACCTTATCATGAAACATGGAAGTGAGATGCAACATCTCGTTTTAAGAAGCATTAGAACTCTATTGCTAGGATACATAGACATCTGCAAACGCTATTTCCTAGCATGTAAGTGTCGCATTTACATGCTTTTGAAGTGAATACGAGGTATACATGACACTTCGCAATGAATATTATATCTTATCATGAAACATGGAAGTGAGATGCGATATCGCTTTCTAAGAAGCTTTAGGACTCTCTTGCTGCGATACGTAGACATCTGCAAACCCTATTTCCTAGCAAGGAAGTGTCGCATTTACATTCATTTGAAGTGAATACGAGGTATACATAATACTCTACAATGAATATTATATCTTACCAAGAAACATAGAAATGAAATGCGACATCTCGTTTTATAAAGCATTAGAATTCTATTGCTGCGATACGTAGACATCTGCAAACGCTATTTACTAGCATGTAAGTGTCGCATTTACATTCTTTTGAAGTGAATACGAGGTATACATGACACAGTGCAATGATTATTATATCTTATCATGAAACATAGGTGTGAGATGCGATATCGCGATTTAAGAAGCATTAGATCTCCCTTGCTACGATACGTAGACATCTGCAAACGCTATTTCCTAGCATGTAAGTGTCGCATTGACATTCTTTTAATGTGAATACGAGGTATACATGACACTTCGCAATGAATATTATATCTTATCATGAAACATAGAAATGCGATGCGACATCTCGTTTTAAGATGTATTAGAACTCTATTATTTCCATACGTAGTCGTCTGGAAACGCAATTTCCTAGGAAGGAAGTGTCGCACTTACATCCTTTTGAAGTGAATACGAAGTATACATAACACTTCGCACTGAATATTATATCTTATCATGAAACATAGAAATGAGATGCGGCATCTCGTTTTAAGAAGCATTAGAACACTATTGCTACGATACGTAGACATCTGCAAACGCTATTTCCTAGCATGGAAGTGTCGCATTTACATTCTTCTGGTGTGAATACGAGATATACATGACACTTCGCAATGAATATTATATCTTATCATGAAACATAGAAATGGGATGCGATATCGCTATTTAAGAAACATTAGAACTCTATTGCTTCGATACGTAGACATCTGGGAACGCTATTTCCTTGAAAGGAAGTGGCGCATTTACATTCATTTGAAGTGAATACGAGGTATACATAACACTCTACCATGTATATTATATCTTATCACGAAACATAGAAATGAAATATGACATCTCGTTTTAAGAAGCATTAGAACTCTATTGCTACGATACGTGGACATCTGGAAACGCTATTTCTTAGCAAGGAAGTGTCGCATTTACATTCTTTTGAAGTGACTACGGGGTATACATAACACTCCATAATGAATATTATATCTTAACATGAAACATAGCAGTGAGATGCGATATCGCGTTTTAAGAAGCATTAGAACTCTATTGCTACGATACGTAGACATCTGCAAACGCTATTTCCTAGCATGGAAGTGTCGCATCTACATTCTTTTGAAGTGAATACGAGGTATACATGACAATTCGCAATGAATATTATACCTTATCATGAAACATAGAAGAGAGATGCGATATCGCGTTTTAGGAAGCATTACAACTTTACTGCTACGATACGTAGACATCTGCAAAGGCTATATCCTAGCATGGAAGGGTCGCATTTACATTCTTTTGAAGTGAGTACGAGGTATACGTGACACTTCGCAATGAATATTATATCTGAACATGAAACATAGAAGTGAGATGCAACATCTCGTTTTAAGAAGCATTAGAACTCTATTGCTACGATACGTAGGCATCTGCAAACGCTATTTCCTAGCATGAAAGTGTCGCATTTACATTCTTTTGAAGATAATACGAGGTATCCATAACATTCCGCAATGAATATTATATCTTATTACGAAACATAGAAATGAAATACGACTTCTCGTTTTAAGAAGCATTAGAACTCTATTGCTACGTTGCGTAGACATCTGCAAACGCTATTTCCTAGCATGGAAGTGTCGCATCTACATTCTTTTGAAGTGAATACGAGGTATACATGACAATTCGCAATGAATATTATACCTCATCATGAAACATAGAAGTGAGATGCGATATCGCGTTCTAAGAAGCATTAGAACTCTATTGCTACGATACGTAGACATCTGCAAACACTGTTTCCTAGCATGGAAGTGTCGCATATACATTTTTTTGAAGTGAATACGAAATATACATGACACTTCGCAATGAATATTATATCTTATCATGAAACATAGAAGAGAGATGCGATATCGCCTTCTAAGAAGCATTAGAACCCTGTTGCTACGGTACGTAGACATCTGCAAACACTATTTCCTAGCATGGAAGTGTCGCATTTACATTCTTTTGAAGTGAGTACGAGGTATACATGACACTTCGCAATGAATATTATACCTTATCATGAAGCATAGAAGAGATATGCGATATCGCGTTTTAGTAAGCATTAGAACTCTATTGCTGCGATACGTAGACATCTGCAAACGCTATTTCCTAGCATTACACTTACAATCCACTTACATTCCACTGAAGTGAATACGAGGTATACATAACACTCCACAATGAATATTATATCTTATCACGAAACATAGAAATGAAATGCGGCATCTCGTTTTAAGACGCATTAGGACTCTATTGCTACGATACGTAGACATCTGCAAACGCTATTTCCTAGCATGGAAGTGTCATATTAACATTCTTTTGAAGTGAATACGAGGTATACATGACACTTCGCAATGAATATTATATCTTATCATGAAACATAGAAGTGAGATGCGATATCGCGTTCTAAGAAGCATTAGTACTCTATTGCTACGATACGTAGACATCTGCAAACGCTATTTCCTAGCATGGAAGTGTCGCATTTACATTCGTTTGAAGTGAATACGAGATATACATGACACTTCGCAATGAATATTATATCTTATCATAAAACATAGGAATGAGGTGCTATATCGCGTTTTGAGAAGCATTAGAACTCTATTGCTACGATAAGTAGACATCTGCAAACGCTATTTCCTAGCATGGAAGTGTCGCATTTACATTTTGTTTGAAGTGAATACGAGACATACATGACACTTCGCAATGAATATTATATCTTATCATGAAACATAGGAATGAGGTGCTATATCGTGTTTTGGGAAGCATTAGAACTCTATTGCTAAGATACGTAGACATCTGCAAACTCTATTTCCTAGCAAGGAAATTTCGCACTTACATTCCACTGAAGTGAATACGAGGTATACATAACATTACACAATGAATATTATATCTAATTACGAAACATAGAAATGAAATACGACATCTCGTTTTAAGAAGCATTAGTACTCTATTGCTGTGATACGTAGACATCTGCAAACAATATTTCCTAGCAAGGAAGTGTCGCATTTACATTCTTGTGAAGTGTAATCGAGGTATACATGACACTTCGCAATGAATATTATATCTTGTCATGATACATAGAAGTGAGATGCGATATCGCGTTTTAAGAAGCATTAGAACCCTATTGCTACGATACGTAGACATCTGCAAACGCTACTTCCTAGCATGGAAGTGTCGCATTTACATTCATCTGAAGTGAATACGAGGTATACATGACACTTCACAATGAATATTATATCTTATCACGGAACATAGAAATGAAATGAGGCATCTCGTCTTAAGAAGTATTAGAACTCTATTGCTACGATACGTAGACATCTGCAAACGCTATTTCCTAGCATGGAAGTGTCATATTTACATTCTTTTGAAGTGAATACGAGGTATACATGACACTTCGCAATGAATATTATATCTTATCGTGAAACATAGAAGTGAGATGCGATATCGCGTTCTAAGAAGCATTAGAACTCTATTGCTACGATACGTAGACATCTGCAAACGCTATTTCCTAACATGGAAGTGTCTTATTTACGTTCTTTTGAAGTGAATACGAGGTATACATGACACATCGCAATGAATATTATATCTTCTCATGAAACATAGCAGTGAGTTGCGATATCGCGTTTTAAGAAGCATTAGAACTCTATTGCTACGATACGTAGACATTTGCAAAGGCTATTCACTAGCATGGAAGGGTCGCATTTCCATTCTTTTGAAGTGAGTACGAGGTATACATATCACTCCATAATGAATATTATATCTTATCATGAAACATAGCAGTGAGATCCGATATCGCGTTTTAAGAAGCATTAGAACTCTATTGCTGCGATACGTAGACATCTGCAAACGCTATTTCCTAGCATGGAAGTGTCGCATTTACATTCTTTTGATGTGAATACGAGATATACATGACACTTCGCAATGAATATTATATCTTATCATGAAACATAGGAATGTGGTGCTATATCGCGTTTTGAGAAGCATTAGAACTCTATTGCCTATATACGTAGACATCTGCAAACTCTATTTCCTAGCAAGGAAATTTCGCACTTACATTCCACTGAAGTGAATACGAGGTATACATAACATTACACATTGAATATTATATCTTGTTACGAAACATAGAAATGAAATACGACATCTCGTTTTAAGAATCATTAGTACTCTATTTCTGTGATACGTAGACATCTGCAAACAATATTTCCTAGCAAGGAAGTGTCGCATTTACATTCTTGTGAAGTGAAATCGAGGTATACATGACACTTCGCAATGAATATTATATCTTATCATGAAACATAGAAGTGAGATGCGATATGGCATTTTAAGAAGCATTAGAACCCTATTGCAACGATACGTAGACATCTGCAAACGCCACATCCTAGCATGGAAGTGTCGCATTTACATTCTTTTGAAGTGAATACGAGGTATACATGACACTTCGCAATGAATATTATATCTTATCATGAAACATAGAAGTGAGATGCGATATGGCATTTTAAGAATCATTAGAACTCTATCGTTTCGACACGTAGTCATCTGGTAACGCTATTTCCTAGCAAGGAAGTGTCGCATTAACATCCTTTTGAGGTGAATACAAGGTATACATGACACTTCGCAATGAATATTATATCTTATCATGAAACATAGAAGTGAGATGCGATATCGCGTTCTAAGAAGCACTAGAAATCTATTGCTACGATACGTAGACATATGGAAACGTTATTCCCTAGCATGGAAGTGTCGCATTTACATTCTTTTGAAGTGAATACGAGATATACATGACACTTCGCAATGAATATTATATGTTATCATGAAACATTGGAGTGAGATGCGATATCGCGTTTTAAGAAGCATTAGAACTCTATTGCTACGATACCTAGACATCTGCAAACGCTATTTCCTAGCATGGATGTGTCGCATTTACATTCTTTTGAAGTGAATACGAAGTGTACATAACACTTCGCAATGAATATTTTATCTTATCATGAAACATAGAAGTGAGATGCGATATCGCGTTTTAAGAAGCATTAGAAATCTATTGCTACGATACGTAGACATCTGCAAACGCTATTTCCTAGCATGGAAGTGTCGCATTTACATTCTTTTGTAGTGAATACGAAGTATACATGACACTTCGCAATGAATATTATATCTTAACATGAAACATAGAAGTGAGATGCGATATCGCGTTATAGGAAGCATTAGAATACTATTGCTACGATATGTAGACATCTGCAAACGCTACTTCCTAGCATGGAAGTGTCGCATTTACATTCTTTTGAAGTGAATACGAGATATACATGACACTCCGCAATGAATATTATATCTTATCATGATACATAGGAATGAGGTGCTATATCGCGTTTTGAGAAGCATTAGAACTCTATTGCTAATATACGTAGACATCTGCAAACAATATTTCCTAGCAAGGAAATGTCGCACTTACATTCCATTGAAGTCTATACGAGGTATACATAACATTACACAATCAATATTATATCTTATTACGAAACATAGAAATGAAATACGACATCTCGTTTTAAGAAGCATTAGTACTCTATTGCTGTGATGCGCAGACATCTGCAAAGGCTATTTCCAAGCATGGAAAGGTCGCATTTACATACTTTTGTAGTGAATACGAGGTATACATAACACTCAATAATGAATATTATATCTTATCATAAAACATAGAAATGAAATACGACTTCTCATTTTAAGAAGCATTAGAACTCTATTGCTTCGATACGTAGACATCTGGGAACGCTATTTCCTTGAAAGGAAGTGGCGCATTTACAATCATTTGAAGTGAATACGAGGTATACATAACACTCTACCATGTATATTGTATCTTATCACGAAACATAGAAATGAAATGTGACATCTCGTTTTAAGAAGCATTAGAACTCTATTGCTACGATACGTGGACATCTGCAAACGCTATTTCCTAGCATGTAAGTGTCGCATTTACATTCTTTTGAAGTGAATACGAGGTAATCATGACACTTCGCAATGAATAATATATCTTATCATGAAACATAGAAATGAGATGCGGCATCTCGTTTTAAGAAGCATTAGAACACTATTGTTACGACACGTAGACATCTGCAAACGCTATTTCCTAGCATGGAAGCGTCGCATTTACATTCTTGTCATGTGAATACGAAGTATACATTACACTTCGCAATGAATATTATATCTTATCATGAAACATAGATGTGAGATGCGATATCGCGTTCTAAGAAGCATTATAACTCTATTGCTGCGATACGTAGACATCTGCAAATGCTATTTCCTAGCATGTAAGTGTCGCATTTACATTCTTTTGTAGTGAATACGAGGTAATCATGACACTTCGCAATGAATAATATATCTTATCATGAAACATAGAAATGAGATGCGGCATCTCATTTTAAGAAGCATTAGAACACAATTGTTACGACACGTAGACATCTGCAAACGCTATTTCCCAGCATGGAAGCGTCGCATTTACATTCGTGTCATGTGAATACGAAGTATACATGACACTTCGCAATGAATATTATATCTTATCATGAAACATAGATGTGAGATGCGATATCGCGTTCTAAGAAGCATTAGAACTCTATTGCTGCGATACGTAGACATCTGCAAATGCTATTTCCTAGCATGTAAGTGTCGCATTTACATTCTTTTGAAGTGAATACGAGGTACACATGACACTTCGCAATGAATATTATATCTTATCATGAAACATAGAAGTGAGATGCGATATCGCGTTCTAAGAAGCATTAGAACTCTATTGCTACGATACGTAGGCATCTGCAAACGCTATTTCCTAGCATGGAAGTGACTTATTTACGTTCTTTTGAAGTGAATACGAGGTATACATGACACTTCGCAATGAATATTATATCTTATCATGAAACATAGAAGTGAGATGCGATATCGCGTTTTAGGAAGCATTAGAAATCTATTGCTACGATGCGTAGACATCTGCAAATGTTATTTCCTAGCAAGGAAGTGTCGCATTTACATTCTTTTGAAGTGAATGCGAGGTATACATAACTCTCCACAATGAATATTATATCTTATCATGAAACATGGAAATGCGATGCGACATCTCGTTTTAAGATGTATTAGAACTCTATTGTTTCCATACGTAATCGTCTGGAAACGCAATTTCCTAGCAAGGAAGTGTCGCACTTACATCCTTTTGAAGTGAATACGAAGTATACATAACACTTCGCACTGAATATTATATCTTATCATGAAACATAGAAATGAGATGCGGCATCTCGTTTTAAGAAGCATTAGAACACTATTGTTACGACACGCAGACATCTGCAAACGCTATTTCCTAGCATGGAAGCGTCGCATTTACATTCTTGTCATGTGAATACGAAGTATACATTACACTTCGCAATGAATATTATATCTTATCATGAAACATAGATGTGAGATGCGATATCGCGTTCTAGGAAGCATTAGAACTCTATTGCTGCGATACGTAGACATCTGCAAATGCTATTTCCTAGCATGTAAGTGTCGCATTTACATTCTTTTGTAGTGAATACGAGGTAATCATGACACTTCGCAATGAATATTATATCTTATCATGAAACATAGAAGTGAGATGCGATATCGCGTTCTAAGAAGCATTAAAAATTTATTGCTACGATACATAGACATATGGAAACGCTATTCCCTAGCATGGAAGTGTCGCATTTACATTCTTTTGAAGTGAATGCGAGGTATACATAACACTCCACAATGAATATTGTATCTTATCACGAAACATAGAAATGAAATGCGACATCTAGTTTTAAGTAGCATTAAAACTCTACTGCTACGATACGTAGACATCTGCAAACGCTATTTCCTAGCATGGAAGTGTCGCATTTACATTCTTTTGAAGTGAATACGAGATAAACATGACACTTCGCAATGAATATTATATGTTATCATGAAACATTGGAGTGAGATGCGATATCGCATTTTAAGAAGCATTAGAACTCTATTGCTACGATACCTAGACATCTGCAAACGCTATTTCCTAGCATGGATGTGTCGCATTTACATTCTTTTGAAGTGAATGCGATGTGTACATAACACTTCGCAATGAATATTTTATCTTATCATGAAACATAGAAGTGAGATGCGATATCGCGTTTTAAGAAGCATTAGAACTCTATTGCTACGATACGTAGACATCTGCAAACGCTATTTCCTAGCATGGAAGTGTCGCATTTACATTCTTTTGTAGTGAATACGAAGTATACATGACACATCGCAATGATTATTATATCTTATCATGAAACATAGGTGTGAGATACGATATCGCGTTTTAAGAAGCATTAGATCTCTCTTGCTACGATACGTAGACATCTGCAAACGCTATTTCCTAGCATGGAAGTGTCGCATTTACATTCTTTTGAAGTGAATACGAGGTATACATGACACTTCGCAATTAATATTATATCTTATCATGAAACATAGGAGTGAGATGCGATATGGCATTTTAAGAATCATTAGAACTCTATTGTTTCGACACGTAGTCATCTGGAAACGCTATTTCTTAGCAAGGAAGTGTCGCATTTACATTCTTTTGAAGTGACTACGGGGTATACATAACACTCCATAATGAATATTATATCTTAACATGAAACATAGCAGTGAGATGCGATATCGCGTTTTAAGAAGCATTAGAACTTTATTGCTACGATACGTAGACATCTGCAAACGCTATTTCCTAGCATGGAAGTGTCATATTAACATTTTTTTGAAGTGAATACGAGGTATACATGACACTTCGCAATGAATATTATATCTTATCATGAAACATAGAAGTGAGATGCTATATCGCGTTCTAAGAAGCATTAGAACTCTATTGCTACGATACGTAGACATCTGCAAACGCTATTTCCTAGCATGGAAGTGTCTTATTTACATTCCTTGGAAGTGAGTACGAGGTATACATGACACTTCGCAATGAATATTATACCTTATCATGAAACATAGAAGAGAGATGCGATATCGCGTTTTAGTAAGCATTAGAACTCTATTGCTGCGATACGTAGACATCTGCAAACGCTATTTCCTAGCATGGAAGTGTCGCATTTACATTCTTTTGAAGTGAATACGAGATATAAATGACACTTCGCAATGAATATTATATCTTATCATGAAACATAGAAATGAGGTGCTATATCGCGTTTTGAGAAGCATTAGAACTCTATTGCTAATATACGTAGATATCTGCAAACTCTATTTCCTAGCATGGAAATTTCGCACTTACATTCCACTGAAGTGAATACGAGGTATACGTAACATTACACAATGAATATTATATCTTATTACGAAACATAGAAATGAAATGCGGCATCTCGTTTTAAGACGCATTAGGACTCTATTGCTACGATACGTAGACATCTGCAAACGCTATTTCCTAGCATGGAAGGGTCGCATTTACACTCTTTTGAAGTGAGTACGAGGCATACATAACACTCCATAATGAATATTATATCTTTTCATGAAACATAGCGGTACGATGCGATATCGCGTTTTAAGGAGCATTAGAAATCTATTGCTACGATACGTAGACATCTGCAATCGCTATTTCCTAGCATGGAAGTGTCGCATTTACATTCGTTTGAAGTGAATACGAGATATACATGACACTTCGCAATGAATATTATATCTTGTCATAAAACATAGGAATGAGGTGCTATATCGCGTTTTGAGAAGCATTAGAACTCTATTGCTACGATACGTAGACATCTGCAAACGCTATTTCCTAGCATGGAAGTGTCGCATTTACATTTTGTTTGAAGTGAATACGATACATACATGACACTTCGGAATGAATATTATATCTTATCATGAAACATAGGAATGAGGTGCTATATCGTGTTTTGGGAAGCATTAGAACTCTATTGCTAATATACGTAGACATCTGCAAACTCTATTTCCTAGCAAGGAAATTTCGCACTTACATTCCACTGAAGTGAATACGAGGTATACATAACATTACACAATGAATATTATATCTAATTACGAAACATAGAAATGAAATACGACATCTCGTTTTAAGAAGCATTAGTACTCTATTGCTGTGATACGTAGACATCTGCAAACAATATTTCCTAGCAAGGAAGTGTCCAATTTACATTCTTGTGAAGTGAAATCGAGGTATACATGACACTTCGCAATGAATATTATATCTTGTCATGATACATAGAAGTGAGATGCGATATCGCGTTTTAAGAAGCATTAGAACCCTATTGCTACGATACGTAGACATCTGCAAACGCTACTTCCTAGCATGGAAGTGTCGCATTTACATTCATTTGAAGTGAATACGAGGTATACATGACACTTCACAATGAATATTATATCTTATCACGGAACATAGAAATGAAATGAGGCATCTCGTTTTAAGAAGCATTAGAACTCTATTGCTACGATACGTAGACATCTGCAAACGCTATTTCCTAGCATGGAAGTGTCATATTTACATTCTTTTGAAGTGAATACGAGGTATACATGACACTTCAGAATGAATATTATATCTTATCGTGAAACATGGAAGTGAGATGCGATATCGCGTTCTAAGAAGCATTAGAACTCTATTGCTACGATACGTAGACATCTGCAAACGCTATTTCCTAACATGGAAGTGTCTTATTTACGTTCTTTTGAAGTGAATACGAGGTATACATGACACATCGCAATGAATATTATATCTTCTCATGAAACATAGCAGTGAGTTGCGATATCGCGTTTTAAGAAGCATTAGAACTCTATTGCTACGATACGTAGACATTTGCAATGGCTATTCACTAGCATGGAAGGGTCGCATTTCCATTCTTTTGAAGTGAGTACGAGGTATACATATCACTCCATAATGAAAATTATATCTTATCATGAAACATAGCAGTGAGATCCGATATCGCCTTTTAAGAAGCATTAGAACTCTATTGCTGCGATACGTAGACATCTGCAAACGCTATTTCCTAGCATGGAAGTGTTGTATTTACATTCTTTTGAAGTGAAATCGAGGTATACATGACACTTCGCAATGAATATTATATCTTATCATGAAACATAGAAGTGAGATGCGATATGGCATTTTAAGAAGCATTAGAACCCTATTGCTAGGATACGTAGACACCTGCAAACGCTATTTCCTAGCATGTAAGTGTCGCATTTACATACTTTTGAAGTGAATACGAGGTATACATGACACTTCGCAAAGAATATTATATCTTATCATGAAACATGGAAGTGAGATGCGATATCGCGTTCTAAGAAGCATTAGAACTCTATTGCTACGATACGTAGACATCTGCAAAGGCTATTTCCTAGCATGGAAGGGTCGCATTTACATTCTTTTGAAGTGAGTACGAGGTATACATATCACTCCATAATGAATATTATATCTTATCATGAAACATAGCAGTGAGATGCGATATCGCGTTCTAAGAAGCATTAGAACTCTATTGCTACGATACGTAGACATCTGCAAACGCTATTTCCTAGCATGGAAGTGACTTATTTACGTTCTTTTGAAGTGAATACGAGGTATACATGACACTTCGCAATGAATATTATATCTTATCATGAAACATAGAAGTGAGATGCGATATCGCGTTCTAAGAAGCATTAGAAATCTATTGCTACGATACGTAGACATATGGAAACGTTATTCCCTAGCATGGAAGTGTCGCATTTACATTCTTTTGAAGTGAATACGAGATATACATGACACTTCGCAATGAATATTATATGTTATCATGAAACATTGGAGTGAGATGCGATATCGCGTTTTAAGAAGCATTAGAACTCTATTGCTACGATACCTAGACATCTGCAAACGCTATTTCCTAGCATGGATGTGTCGCATTTACATTCTTTTGAAGTGAATACGATGTGTACATAACACTTCGCAATGAATATTTTATCTTATCATGAAACATAGAAGTGAGATGCGATATCGCGTTTTAAGAAGCATTTGAAATCTATTGCTACGATACGTAGACATCTGCAAACGCTATTTCCTAGCATGGAAGTGTCGCATTTACATTCTTTTGTAGTGAATACGAAGTATACATATCACTCCATAATGTATATTATATCTTATCATGAAACATAGCAGTGAGATCCGATACCGCGTTTTAAGAAGCATTAGAACTCTATTGCTGCGATACGTAGACATCTGCAAACGCTATTTCCTAGCATGGAAGTGTCGCATTTACATTCTTTCATGTGAATACGAGATATACATGACACTTCGCAATGAATATTATATCTTATCATGAAACATAGAAGTGAGATGCGATATGGCATTTTAAGAATCATTAGAACTCTATTGTTTCGACACGTAGTCATCTGGTAACGCTATTTCCTAGCAAGGAAGTGTCGCATTAACATCCTTTTGAGGTGAATACGAGGTATACATGACACTTCGCAATGAATATTATATCTGAACATGAAACATAGAAATGAGATGCGACATCTCGTTTTAAGAAGCATTAGAACTCTATTGCTAGGATACGTAGACACCTGCAAACGCTATTTCCTAGCATGTAAGTGTCGCATTTACATTCTTTTGAAGTGAATACGAGGTATACATGACACTTCGCAAAGAATATTATATCTTATCATGAAACATGGAAGTGAGATGCGATATCGCGTTCTAGGGAGCATTAGAACTCTATTGCTACGATACGTAGACATCTGCAAAGGCTATTTCCTAGCATGGAAGGGTCGCATTTACATTCTTTTGAAGTGAGTACGAGGTATACATAACAATCCATAATGAATATTATATCTTATCATGAAATATAGCAGTGAGATGCGATATCGCGTTATAAGAAGTATTAGAACTCTATTGCTACGATACGTAGACATCTGCAAACGCTATTTCCTAGCATGGAAGTGTCGCATCTACATTCTTTTGAAGTGAATACGAAGTATACATGACAATTCGCAATGAATATTATACCTTATCATGAAACATAGAAGAGAGATGCGATATCGCGTCTTAGGAAGCATTAGAACTCTATTGCTACGATACGTAGACATCTGCAAACGCTACTTCCTAGCATGGAGGTGTCGCATTTACATTCTTTTGAAGTGAATACGAGGTATACATGACAATTCGCAATGAATATTATACCTTATCATGAAACATGGAAGTGAGATGCAACATCTCGTTTTAAGAAGCATTAGAACTCTATTGCTAGGATACATAGACATCTGCAAACGCTATTTCCTAGCATGTAAGTGTCGCATTTACATGCTTTTGAAGTGAATACGAGGTATACATGACACTTCGCAATGAATATTATATCTTATCATGAAACATGGAAGTGAGATGCGATATCGCTTTCTAAGAAGCTTTAGGACTCTCTTGCTACGATACGTAGACATCTGCAAACACTATTTCCTAGCAAGGAAGTGTCGCATTTACATTCATTTGAAGTGAATACGAGGTATACATAATACTCTACAATGAATATTATATCTTACCAAGAAACATAGAAATGAAATGCGACATCTCGTTTTATAAAGCATTAGAATTCTATTGCTGCGATACGTAGACATCTGCAAACGCTATTTACTAGCATGTAAGTGTCGCATTTACATTCTTTTGAAGTGAATACGAGGTATACATGACACAGTGCAATGATTATTATATCTTATCATGAAACATAGGTGTGAGATGCGATATCGCGATTTAAGAAGCATTAGATCTCCCTTGCTACGATACGTAGACATCTGCAAACGCTATTTCCTAGCATGTAAGTGTCGCATTGACATTCTTTTAATGTGAATACGAGGTATACATGACACTTCGCAATGAATATTATATCTTATCATGAAACATAGAAATGCGATGCGACATCTCGTTTTAAGATGTATTAGAACTCTATTATTTCCATACGTAGTCGTCTGGAAACGCAATTTCCTAGGAAGGAAGTGTCGCACTTACATCCTTTTGAAGTGAATACGAAGTATACATAACACTTCGCACTGAATATTATATCTTATCATGAAACATAGAAATGAGATGCGGCATCTCGTTTTAAGAAGCATTAGAACACTATTGTTACGACACGTAGACATCTGCAAACGCTATTTCCTAGCATGGAAGCGTCGCATTTACATTCTTGTCATGTGAATACGAAGTATACATGACACTTCGCAATGAATATTATATCTTATCATGAAACATAGATGTGAGATGCGATATCGCGTTCTAAGAAGCATTAGAACTCTATTGCTGCGATACGTAGACATCTGCAAATGCTATTTCCTAGCATGTAAGTGTCGCATTTACATTCTTTTGAAGTGAATACGAGATGTACATGACACTCCGCAATGAATATTATATCTTATCATGATACATAGGAATGAGGTGCTATATCGCGTTTTGAGAAGCATTAGAACTCTATTGCTAATATACGTAGACATCTGCAAACAATATTTCCTAGCAAGGAAATGTCGCACTTACATTCCATTGAAGTGTATACGAGGTATACATAACATTACACAATGAATATTATATCTTATTACGAAACATAGAAATGAAATACGACATCTCGTTTTAAGAAGCATTAGTACTCTATTGCTAATATACGTAGACATCTGCAAACAATATTTCCTAGCAAGGAAATGTCGCAATTACATTCCATTGAAGTGAATACGAGGTATACATAACATTACACAATGAATATTATATCTTATTACGAAACATAGAAATGAGATGCGACATCTCGTATTAAGAAGCATTAGAACTCTATTGCTACGATACGTAGACATCTGCAAACGCTATTTCCTAGCATGGAAGTGTCGCATTTACATTCTTCTGATGTGAATACGAGATATACATGACACTTCGCAATGAATATTATATCTTATCATGAAACATAGAAATGGGATGCGATATCGCTATTTAAGAAACATTAGAACTCTATTGCTTCGATACGTAGACATCTGGGAACGCTATTTCCTTGAAAGGAAGTGGCGCATTTACATTCATTTGAAGTGAATACGAGGTATACATAACACTCTACCATGTATATTATATCTTATCACGAAACATAGAAATGAAATATGACATCTCGTTTTAAGAAGCATTAGAACTCTATTGCTACGATACGTGGACATCTGGAAACGCTATTTCTTAGCAAGGAAGTGTCGCATTTACATTCTTTTGAAGTGACTACGGGGTATACATAACACTCCATAATGAATATTATATCTTAACATGAAACATAGCAGTGAGATGCGATATCGCGTTTTAAGAAGCATTAGAACTCTATTGCTACGATACGTAGACATCTGCAAACGCTATTTCCTAGCATGGAAGTGTCGCATCTACATTCTTTTGAAGTGAATACGAGGTATACATGACAATTCGCAATGAATATTATACCTTATCATGAAACATAGAAGAGAGATGCGATATCGCGTTTTAGGAAGCATTACAACTCTACTGCTACGATACGTAGACATCTGCAAAGGCTATATCCTAGCATGGAAGGGTCGCATTTACATTCTTTTGAAGTGAGTACGAGGTATACGTGACACTTCGCAATGAATATTATATCTGAACATGAAACATAGAAGTGAGATGCAACATGTCGTTTTAAGAAGCATTAGAACTCTATTGCTACGATACGTAGGCATCTGCAAACGCTATTTCCTAGCATGAAAGTGTCGCATTTACATTCTTTTGAAGATAATACGAGGTATCCATAACATTCCGCAATGAATATTATATCTTATTACGAAACATAGAAATGAAATACGACTTCTCGTTTTAAGAAGCATTAGAACTCTATTGCTACGTTGCGTAGACATCTGCAAACGCTATTTCCTAGCATGGAAGTGTCGCATCTACATTCTTTTGAAGTGAATACGAGGTATACATGACAATTCGCAATGAATATTATACCTCATCATGAAACATAGAAGTGAGATGCGATATCGCGTTCTAAGAAGCATTAGAACTCTATTGCTACGATACGTAGACATCTGCAAACACTGTTTCCTAGCATGGAAGTGTCGCATATACATTTTTTTGAAGTGAATACGAAATATACATGACACTTCGCAATGAATATTATATCTTATCATGAAACATAGAAGAGAGATGCGATATCGCCTTCTAAGAAGCATTAGAACCCTGTTGCTACGGTACGTAGACATCTGCAAACACTATTTCCTAGCATGGAAGTGTCGCATTTACATTCTTTTGAAGTGAGTACGAGGTATACATGACACTTCGCAATGAATATTATACCTTATCATGAAGCATAGAAGAGATATGCGATATCGCGTTTTAGTAAGCATTAGAACTCTATTGCTGCGATACGTAGACATCTGCAAACGCTATTTCCTAGCATTACACTTACAATCCACTTACATTCCACTGAAGTGAATACGAGGTATACATAACACTCCACAATGAATATTATATCTTATCACGAAACATAGAAATGAAATGCGGCATCTCGTTTTAAGACGCATTAGGACTCTATTGCTACGATACGTAGACATCTGCAAACGCTATTTCCTAGCATGGAAGTGTCATATTAACATTCTTTTGAAGTGAATACGAGGTATACATGACACTTCGCAATGAATATTATATCTTATCATGAAACATAGAAGTGAGATGCGATATCGCGTTCTAAGAAGCATTAGAGCTCTATTGCTACGATACGTAGACATCTGCAAACGCTATTTCCTAGCATGGAAGTGTTTTATTTACATTCTTTTGAAGTGAGTACGAGGTATACATGACACTTCGCAATGAATATTATACCTTATCATGAAACATAGAAGAGAGATGCGATATCGCGTTTTAGTAAGCATTAGAACTCTATTGCTGCGATACGTAGACATCTGCAAACTCTATTTCCTAGCATGGAAGGGTCGCATTTACACTCTTTTGAAGTGAGTACGAGGCATACATAACACTCCATAATGAATATTATATCTTTTCATGAAACATAGCGGTACGATGCGATATCGCGTTTTAAGGAGCATTAGAAATCTATTGCTACGATACGTAGACATCTGCAAACGCTATTTCCTAGCATGGAAGTGTCGCATTTACATTCGTTTGAAGTGAATACGAGATATACATGACACTTCGCAATGAATATTATATCTTATCATAAAACATAGGAATGAGGTGCTATATCGCGTTTTGAGAAGCATTAGAACTCTATTGCTACGATAAGTAGACATCTGCAAACGCTATTTCCTAGCATGGAAGTGTCGCATTTACATTTTGTTTGAAGTGAATACGAGACATACATGACACTTCGCAATGAATATTATATCTTATCATGAAACATAGGAATGAGGTGCTATATCGTGTTTTGGGAAGCATTAGAACTCTATTGCTAAGATACGTAGACATCTGCAAACTCTATTTCCTAGCAAGGAAATTTCGGACTTACATTCCACTGAAGTGAATACGAGGTATACATAACATTACACAATGAATATTATATCTAATTACGAAACATAGAAATGAAATACGACATCTCGTTTTAAGAAGCATTAGTACTCTATTGCTGTGATACGTAGACATCTGCAAACAATATTTCCTAGCAAGGAAGTGTCGCATTTACATTCTTGTGAAGTGTAATCGAGGTATACATGACACTTCGCAATGAATATTATATCTTGTCATGATACATAGAAGTGAGATGCGATATCGCGTTTTAAGAAGCATTAGAACCCTATTGCTACGATACGTAGACATCTGCAAACGCTACTTCCTAGCATGGAAGTGTCGCATTTACATTCATCTGAAGTGAATACGAGGTATACATGACACTTCACAATGAATATTATATCTTATCACGGAACATAGAAATGAAATGAGGCATCTCGTTTTAAGAAGTATTAGAACTCTATTGCTACGATACGTAGACATCTGCAAACGCTATTTCCTAGCATGGAAGTGTCATATTTACATTCTTTTGAAGTGAATACGAGGTATACATGACACTTCGCAATGAATATTATATCTTATCGTGAAACATAGAAGTGAGATGCGATATCGCGTTCTAAGAAGCATTAGAACTCTATTGCTACGATACGTAGACATCTGCAAACGCTATTTCCTAACATGGAAGTGTCTTATTTACGTTCTTTTGAAGTGAATACGAGGTATACATGACACATCGCAATGAATATTATATCTTCTCATGAAACATAGCAGTGAGTTGCGATATCGCGTTTTAAGAAGCATTAGAACTCTATTGCTACGATACGTAGACATTTGCAAAGGCTATTCACTAGCATGGAAGGGTCGCATTTCCATTCTTTTGAAGTGAGTACGAGGTATACATATCACTCCATAATGAATATTATATCTTATCATGAAACATAGCAGTGAGATCCGATATCGCGTTTTAAGAAGCATTAGAACTCTATTGCTGCGATACGTAGACATCTGCAAACGCTATTTCCTAGCATGGAAGTGTCGCATTTACATTCTTTTGATGTGAATACGAGATATACATGACATTTCGCAATGAATATTATATCTTATCATGAAACATAGGAATGTGGTGCTATATCGCGTTTTGAGAAGCATTAGAACTCTATTGCCTATATACGTAGACATCTGCAAACTCTATTTCCTAGCAAGGAAATTTCGCACTTACATTCCACTGAAGTGAATACGAGGTATACATAACATTACACATTGAATATTATATCTTGTTACGAAACATAGAAATGAAATACGACATCTCGTTTTAAGAAGCATTAGTACTCTATTTCTGTGATACGTAGACATCTGCAAACAATATTTCCTAGCAAGGAAGTGTCGCATTTACATTCTTGTGAAGTGAAATCGAGGTATACATGACACTTCGCAATGAATATTATATCTTATCATGAAACATAGAAGTGAGATGCGATATGGCATTTTAAGAAGCATTAGAACCCTATTGCTACGATACGTAGACATCTGCAAACGCCACTTCCTAGCATGGAAGTGTCGCATTTATATTCTTTTGAAGTGAATACGAGGTATACATGACACTTCGCAATGAATATTATATCTTATCATGAAACATAGAAGTGAGATGCGATATGGCATTTTAAGAATCATTAGAACTCTATTGTTTCGACACGTAGTCATCTGGTAACGCTATTTCCTAGCAAGGAAGTGTCGCATTAACATCCTTTTGAGGTGAATACGAGGTATACATGACACTTCGCAATGAATATTATATTTGAACATGAAACATAGAAATGAGATGCGACATCTCGTTTTAAGAAGCATTAGAACTCTATTGCTAGGATACGTAGACCCCTGCAAACGCTATTTCCTAGCATGTAAGTGTCGCATTTACATTCTTGTCATGTGAATACGAAGTATACATGACACTTCGCAATGAATATTATATCTTATCATGAAACATAGATGTGAGATGCGATATCGCGTTCTAAGAAGCATTAGAACTCTATTGCTGCGATACGTAGACATCTGCAAATGCTATTTCCTAGCATGTAAGTGTCGCATTTACATTCTTTTGAAGTGAATACGAGGTATACATGACACTTCGCAATGAATATTATATCTTACCATGAAACATAGAAGTGAGATGCGATATCGCGTTCTAAGAAGCGTTAGAACTATATTGCTACGATACGTAGACATCTGCAAACGCTATTTCCTAGCATGGAAGTGACTTAGTTACGTTCTTTTGAAGTGAATACGAGGTATACATGACACTTCGCAATGAATATTATATCTTATCATGAAACATAGAAGTGAGATGCGATATCGCGTTCTAAGAAGCATTAGAAATCTATTGCTACGATACGTAGACATATGGAAACGTTATTCCCTAGCATGGAAGTGTCGCATTTACATTCTTTTGAAGTGAATACGAGATATACATGACACTTCGCAATGAATATTGTATGTTATCATGAAACATTGGAGTGAGATGCGATATCGCGTTTTAAGAAGCATTAGAACTCTATTGCTACGATACCTAGACATCTGCAAACGCTATTTCCTAGCATGGATGTGTCGCATTTACATTCTTTTGAAGTGAATACGAAGTGTACATAACACTTCGCAATGAATATTTTATCTTATCATGAAACATAGGAGTGAGATGCGATATGGCATTTTAAGAATCATTAGAACTCTATTGTTTCGACACGTAGTCATCTGGAAACGCTATTTCTTAGCAAGGAAGTGTCGCATTTACATTCTTTTGAAGTGACTACGGGGTATACATAACACTCCATAATGAATATTATATCTTAACATGAAACATAGCAGTGAGATGCGATATCGCGTTCTAAGAAGCATTAGAACTCTATTGCTACGATACGTAGACATCTGCAAACGCTATTTCCTAGCAAGGAAGTGTCGCATTTACATTCTTGTGAAGTGTAATCGAAGTATACATGACACTTCGCAATGAATATTATATCTTGTCATGATACATAGAAGTGAGATGCGATATCGCGTTTTAAGAAGCATTAGAACCCTATTGCTACGATACGTAGACATCTGCAAACGCTACTTCCTAGCATGGAAGTGTCGCATTTACATTCATCTGAAGTGAATACGAGGTATACATGACACTTCACAATGAATATTATATCTTATCACGGAACATAGAAATGAAATGAGGCATCTCGTTTTAAGAAGTATTAGAACTCTATTGCTACGATACGTAGACATCTGCAAACGTTATTTCCTAGCATGGAAGTGTCATATTTACATTCTTTTGAAGTGAATACGAGGTATACATGACACTTCGCAATGAATATTATATCTTATCGTGAAACATAGAAGTGAGATGCGATATCGCGTTCTAAGAAGCATTAGAACTCTATTGCTACGATACGTAGACATCTGCAAACGCTATTTCCTAACATGGAAGTGTCTTATTTACGTTCTTTTGAAGTGAATACGAGGTATACATGACACATCGCAATGAATATTATATCTTCTCATGAAACATAGCAGTGAGTTGCGATATCGCGTTTTAAGAAGCATTAGAACTCTATTGCTACGATACGTAGACATTTGCAAAGGCTATTCACTAGCATGGAAGGGTCGCATTTCCATTCTTTTGAAGTGAGTACGAGGTATACATATCACTCCATAATGAATATTATATCTTATCATGAAACATAGCAGTGAGATCCGATATCGCGTTTTAAGAAGCATTAGAACTCTATTGCTGCGATACGTAGACATCTGCAAACGCTATTTCCTAGCATGGAAGTGTCGCATTTACATTCTTTTGATGTGAATACGAGATATACATGACACTTCGCAATGAATATTATATCTTATCATGAAACATAGGAATGTGGTGCTATATCGCGTTTTGAGAAGCATTAGAACTCTATTGCCTATATACGTAGACATCTGCAAACTCTATTTCCTAGCAAGGAAATTTCGCACTTACATTCCACTGAAGTGAATACGAGGTATACATAACATTACACATTGAATATTATATCTTGTTACGAAACATAGAAATGAAATACGACATCTCGTTTTAAGAATCATTAGTACTCTATTTCTGTGATACGTAGACATCTGCAAACAATATTTCCTAGCAAGGAAGTGTCGCATTTACATTCTTGTGAAGTGAAATCGAGGTATACATGACACTTCGCAATGAATATTATATCTTATCATGAAACATAGAAGTGAGATGCGATATGGCATTTTAAGAAGCATTAGAACCCTATTGCAACGATACGTAGACATCTGCAAACGCCACATCCTAGCATGGAAGTGTCGCATTTACATTCTTTTGAAGTGAATACGAGGTATACATGACACTTCGCAATGAATATTATATCTTATCATGAAACATAGAAGTGAGATGCGATATGGCATTTTAAGAATCATTAGAACTCTATCGTTTCGACACGTAGTCATCTGGTAACGCTATTTCCTAGCAAGGAAGTGTCGCATTAACATCCTTTTGAGGTGAATACAAGGTATACATGACACTTCGCAATGAATATTATATCTGAACATGAAACATAGAAATGAGATGCGACATCTCGTTTTAAGAAGCATTAGAACTCTATTGCTACGATACGCAGACATTTGCAAAGGCTATTCACTAGCATGGAAGGGTCGCATTTCCATTCTTTTGAAGTGAGTACGAGGTATACATATCACTCCATAATGAATATTATATCTTATCATGAAACATAGATGTGAGATGCGATATCGCGTTCTAAGAAGCATTAGAACTCTATTGCTGCGATACGTAGACATCTGCAAATGCTATTTCCTAGCATGTAAGTGTCGCATTTACATTCTTTTGAAGTGAATACGAGGTATACATGACACTTCGCAATGAATATTATATCTTGCCATGAAACATAGAAGTGACATGCATTATCGCGTTCTAAGAAGCGTTAGAACTATATTGCTACGATACGTAGACATCTGCAAACGCTATTTCCTAGCATGGAAGTGACTTATTTACGTTCTTTTGAAGTGAATACGAGGTATACATGACACTTCGCAATGAATATTATATCTTATCATGAAACATAGAAGTGAGATGCGATATCGCGTTCTAAGAAGCACTAGAAATCTATTGCTACGATACGTAGACATATGGAAACGTTATTCCCTAGCATGGAAGTGTCGCATTTACATTCTTTTGAAGTGAATACGAGATATACATGACACTTCGCAATGAATATTATATGTTATCATGAAACATTGGAGTGAGATGCGATATCGCGTTTTAAGAAGCATTAGAACTCTATTGCTACGATACCTAGACATCTGCAAACGCTATTTCCTAGCATGGATGTGTCGCATTTACATTCTTTTGAAGTGAATACGAAGTGTACATAACACTTCGCAATGAATATTTTATCTTATCATGAAACATAGAAGTGAGATGCGATATCGCGTTTTAAGAAGCATTAGAAATCTATTGCTACGATACGTAGACATCTGCAAACGCTATTTCCTAGCATGGAAGTGTCGCATTTACATTCTTTTGTAGTGAATACGAAGTATACATGACACTTCGCAATGAATATTATATCTTAACATGAAACATAGAAGTGAGATGCGATATCGCGTTATAGGAAGCATTAGAACTCTATTGCTACGATATGTAGACATCTGCAAACGCTACTTCCTAGCATGGAAGTGTCGCATTTACATTCTTTTGAAGTGAATACGAGATATACATGACACTCCGCAATGAATATTATATCTTATCATGATACATAGGAATGAGGTGCTATATCGCGTTTTGAGAAGCATTAGAACTCTATTGCTAATATACGTAGACATCTGCAAACAATATTTCCTAGCAAGGAAATGTCGCACTTACATTCCATTGAAGTCTATACGAGGTATACATAACATTACACAATGAATATTATATCTTATTACGAAACATAGAAATGAAATACGACATCTCGTTTTAAGAAGCATTAGTACTCTATTGCTGTGATGCGTAGACATCTGCAAAGGCTATTTCCAAGCATGGAAAGGTCGCATTTACATACTTTTGTAGTGAATACGAGGTATACATAACACTCCATAATGAATATTATATCTTATCATAAAACATAGAAATGAAATACGACTTCTCATTTTAAGAAGCATTAGAACTCTATTGCTACGATACGTAGACATCTGCAAACGCTATTTCCTAGCATGGAAGTGCCGCATTTACATTCTTTTGAAGATAATACGAGGTATACATAACATTCCGCAATGAATATTATATCTTATTACGAAGCATAGAAATGAAATACGACTTCTCGTTTTAAGAAGCATTAGAACTCTATTGCTTCGATACGTAGACATCTGGGAACGCTATTTCCTTGAAAGGAAGTGGCGCATTTACAATCATTTGAAGTGAATACGAGGTATACATAACACTCTACCATGTATATTGTATCTTATCACGAAACATAGAAATGAAATGTGACATCTCGTTTTAAGAAGCATTAGAACTCTATTGCTACGATACGTGGACATCTGCAAACGCTATTTCCTAGCATGTAAGTGTCGCATTTACATTCTTTTGAAGTGAATACGAGGTATACATGACACATCGCAATGATTATTATATCTTATCATGAAACATAGATGTGAGATGCGATATCGCGTTCTAAGAAGCATTAGAACTCTATTGCTACGATACGTAGACATCTGCAAACGCTATTTCCTAGCATGGAAGTGACTTATTTACGTTCTTTTGAAGTGAATACGAGGTATACATGACACTTCGCAATGAATATTATATCTTATCATGAAACATAAAAGTGAGATGCGATATCGCGTTCTAAGAAGCATTAGAAATCTATTGCTACGATACGTAGACATATGGAAACGCTATTCCCTAGCATGGAAGTGTCGCATTTACATTCTTTTGAAGTGAATACGAGATATACATGACACTTCGCAATGGATACTATATCTTATCATGAAATATAGAAGTGAGATGCGATATCGCGTTTTAAGAAGCATTAGAACTCTATTGCTAGGATACGTAGACATCTGCAAACGCTATTTCCTAGCATGTAAGTGTCGCATTTACATCCTTTTGAAGTGAATACGAGGTATACATGACACTTCGCAATGAATATTATATCTTGTCATGAAACATGGAAGTGAGATGCGATATCGCGTTCTAAGAAGCTTTAGGACTCTCTTGCTACGATACGTAGACATCTGCAAACCCTATTTCCTAGCAAGGAAGTGTCGCATTTACATTCATTTGAAGTGAATACGAGGTATACATAATACTCTACAATGAATATTATATCTTACCAAGAAACATAGAAATGAAATGCGACATCTCGTTTTATAAAGCATTAGAATTCTATTGCTGCGATACGTAGACATCTGCAAACGCTATTTCCTAGCATGTAAGTGTCGCATTTACATTCCTTTGAAGTGAATACGAGGTATACATGACACATCGCAATGATTATTATATCTTATCATGAAACATAGGTGTGAGATGCGATATCGCGTTTTAAGTAGCATTAGATCACCCTTGCTACGATACGTAGACATCTGCAAACGCTATTTCCTAGCATGTAAGTGTCGCGTTTACATTCTTTTGATGTGAATACGAGGTATACATGACACTTCGCAATGAATATTATATCTTATCATGAAACATGGAAATGCGATGCGACATCTCGTTTTAAGATGTATTAGAACTCTATTATTTCCATACGTAGTCGTCTGGAAACGCAATTTCCTAGCAAGGAAGTGTCGCACTTACATCCTTTTGAAGTGAATACGAAGTATACATAACACTTCGCACTGAATATTATATCTTATCATGAAACATAGAAATGAGATGCGGCATCTCGTTTTAAGAAGCATTAGAACACTATTGTTACGACACGTAGACATCTGCAAACGCTATTTCCTAGCATGGAAGCGTCGCATTTACATTCTTGTCATGTGAATACGAAGTATACATTACACTTCGCAATGAATATTATATCTTATCATGAAACATAGATGTGAGATGCGATATCGCGTTCTAAAAAGCATTATAACTCTATTGCTGCGATACGTAGACATCTGCAAATGCTATTTCCTAGCATGTAAGTGTCGCATTTACATTCTTTTGTAGTGAATACGAGGTAATCATGACACTTCGCAATGAATAATATATCTTATCATGAAACATAGAAATGAGATGCGGCATCTCATTTTAAGAAGCATTAGAACACAATTGTTACGACACGTAGACATCTGCAAACGCTATTTCCCAGCATGGAAGCGTCGCATTTACATTCGTGTCATGTGAATACGAAGTATACATGACACTTCGCAATGAATATTATATCTTATCATGAAACATAGGTGTGAGATGCGATATCGCGTTCTAAGAAGCATTAGAACTCTATTGCTGCGATACGTAGACATCTGCAAATGCTATTTCCTAGCATGTAAGTGTCGCATTTACATTCTTTTGAAGTGAATACGAGGTACACATGACACTTCGCAATGAATATTATATCTTATCATGAAACATAGAAGTGAGATGCGATATCGCGTTCTAAGAAGCATTAGAACTCTATTGCTACGATACGTAGGCATCTGCAAACGCTATTTCCTAGCATGGAAGTGACTTATTTACGTTCTTTTGAAGTGAATACGAGGTATACATGACACTTCGCAATGAATATTATATCTTATCATGAAACATAGAAGTGAGATGCGATATCGCGTTTTAGGAAGCATTAGAAATCTATTGCTACGATGCGTAGACATCTGCAAATGTTATTTCCTAGCAAGGAAGTGTCGCATTTACATTCTTTTGAAGTGAATGCGAGGTATACATAACTCTCCACAATGAATATTATATCTTATCATGAAACATGGAAATGCGATGCGACATCTCGTTTTAAGATGTATTAGAACTCTATTATTTCCATACGTAATCGTCTGGAAACGCAATTTCCTAGCAAGGAAGTGTCGCACTTACATCCTTTTGAAGTGAATACGAAGTATACATAACACTTCGCACTGAATATTATATCTTATCATGAAACATAGAAATGAGATGCGGCATCTCGTTTTAAGAAGCATTAGAACACTATTGTTACGACACGCAGACATCTGCAAACGCTATTTCCTAGCATGGAAGCGTCGCATTTACATTCTTGTCATGTGAATACGAAGTATACATTACACTTCGCAATGAATATTATATCTTATCATGAAACATAGATGTGAGATGCGATATCGCGTTCTAAGAAGCATTATAACTCTATTGCTGCGATACGTAGACATCTGCAAATGCTATTTCCTAGCATGTAAGTGTCGCATTTACATTCTTTTGTAGTGAATACGAGGTAATCATGACACTTCGCAATGAATATTATATCTTATCATGAAACATAGAAGTGAGATGCGATATCGCGTTCTAAGAAGCATTAGAAATTTATTGCTACGATACATAGACATATGGAAACGCTATTCCCTAGCAAGGAAGTGTCGCATTTACATTATTTTGAAGTGAATGCAAGGTATACATAACAATCCACAATGAATATTGTATCTTATCACGAAGCATAGAAATGAAATGCGACATCTAGTTTTAAGTAGCATTAAAACTCTACTGCTACGATACGTAGACATCTGCAAACGCTATTTCCTAGCATGGAAGTGTCGCATTTACATTCTTTTGAAGTGAATACGAGATATACATGACACTTCGCAATGAATATTATATGTTATCATGAAACATTGGAGTGAGATGCGATATCGCATTTTAAGAAGCATTAGAACTCTATTGCTACGATACCTAGACATCTGCAAACGCTATTTCCTAGCATGGATGTGTCGCATATACATTCTTTTGAAGTGAATGCGATGTGTACATAACACTTCGCAATGAATATTTTATCTTATCATGAAACATAGAAGTGAGATGCGATATCGCGTTTTAAGAAGCATTAGAACTCTATTGCTACGATACGTAGACATCTGCAAACGCTATTTGCTAGCATGGAAGTGTCGCATTTACATTCTTGTGTAGTGAATACGAAGTAAACATGTCACATCGCAATGAATATTATATCTTATCATGAAACATAGAAGTGAGATGCGATATCGCGTTTTTGGAAGCATTAGAACTCTTTTGCTACGATATGTAGACATCTGCAAACAATATTTCCTAGCAAGGAAATGTCGCACTTACATTCCATTGAAGTGTATACGAGGTATACATAACATTACACAATGAATATTATATCTTGTTACGAAACATAGAAATGAAATACGACATCTCGTTTTAAGAAGCATTAGTACTCTATTGCTAATATACGTAGACATCTGCAAACAATATTTCCTAGCAAGGAAATGTCGCAATTACATTCCATTGAAGTGAATACGAGGTATACATAACATTACACAATGAATATTATATCTTATTACGAAACATAGAAATGAGATGCGACATCTCGTATTAAGAAGCATTAGAACTCTATTGCTACGATACGTAGACATCTGCAAACGCTATTTCCTAGCATGGAAGTGTCGCATTTACATTCTTCTGATGTGAGTACGAGATATACATGACACTTCGCAATGAATATTATATCTTATCATGAAACATAGAAATGGGATGCGATATCACTATTTAAGAAACATTAGAACTCTATTGCATCGATACGTAGACATCTGGGAACGCTATTTCCTTGAAAGGAAGTGGCGCATATACATTCATTTGAAGTGAATACGAGGTATACATAACACTCTACCATGTATATTATATCTTATCACGAAACATAGAAATGAAATATGACATCTCGTTTTAAGAAGCATTAGAACTCTATTGCTACGATACGTGGACATCTGCAAACGCTATTTCCTAGCATGGATGTGTCGCATTTACATTCTTTTGAAGTGAATGCGATGTGTACATAACACTTCGCAATGAATATTTTATCTTATCATGAAACATAGAAGTGAGATGCGATATCGCGTTTTAAGAAGCATTAGAACTCTATTGCTACGATACGTAGACATCTGCAAACGCTATTTCCTAGCATGGAAGTGTCGCATTTACATTCGTTTGAAGTGAATACGAGATATACATGACACTTCGCAATGAATATTATATCTTATCATAAAACATAGGAATGAGGTGCTATATCGCGTTTTGAGAAGCATTAGAACTCTATTGCTACGATACGTAGACATCTGCAAACGCTATTTCCTAGCATGGAAGTGTCGCATTTACATTTTGTTTGAAGTGAATACGAGACATACATGACACTTCGGAATGAATATTATATCTTATCATGAAACATAGGAATGAGGTGCTATATCGTGTTTTGGGAAGCATTAGAACTCTATTGCTAATATACGTAGACATCTGCAAACTCTATTTCCTAGCAAGGAAATTTCGCACTTACATTCCACTGAAGTGAATACGAGGTATACATAACATTACACAATGAATATTATATCTAATTACGAAACATAGAAATGAAATACGACATCTCGTTTTAAGAAGCATTAGTACTCTATTGCTGTGATACGTAGACATCTGCAAACAATATTTCCTAGCAAGGAAGTGTCCAATTTACATTCTTGTGAAGTGAAATCGAGGTATACATGACACTTCGCAATGAATATTATATCTTGTCATGATACATAGAAGTGAGATGCGATATCGCGTTTTAAGAAGCATTAGAACCCTATTGCTACGATACGTAGACATCTGCAAACGCTACTTCCTAGCATGGAAGTGTCGCATTTACATTCATTTGAAGTGAATACGAGGTATACATGACACTTCACAATGAATATTATATCTTATCACGGAACATAGAAATGAAATGAGGCATCTCGTTTTAAGAAGCATTAGAACTCTATTGCTACGATACGTAGACATCTGCAAACGCTATTTCCTAGCATGGAAGTGTCATATTTACATTCTTTTGAAGTGAATACGAGGTATACATGACACTTCAGAATGAATATTATATCTTATCGTGAAACATGGAAGTGAGATGCGATATCGCGTTCTAAGAAGCATTAGAACTCTATTGCTACGATACGTAGACATC
The DNA here is from genome assembly GCF_050948175.1 of Xylocopa sonorina. Taxonomy (NCBI): domain Eukaryota; kingdom Metazoa; phylum Arthropoda; class Insecta; order Hymenoptera; family Apidae; genus Xylocopa; species Xylocopa sonorina. The sequence continues at coordinate 87,973 of NW_027490442.1, forward strand.
TGCAAACGCTATTTCCTAACATGGAAGTGTCTTATTTACGTTCTTTTGAAGTGAATACGAGGTATACATGACACATCGCAATGAATATTATATCTTCTCATGAAACATAGCAGTGAGTTGCGATATCGCGTTTTAAGAAGCATTAGAACTCTATTGCTACGATACGTAGACATTTGCAATGGCTATTCACTAGCATGGAAGGGTCGCATTTCCATTCTTTTGAAGTGAGTACGAGGTATACATATCACTCCATAATGAAAATTATATCTTATCATGAAACATAGCAGTGAGATCCGATATCGCCTTTTAAGAAGCATTAGAACTCTATTGCTGCGATACGTAGACATCTGCAAACGCTATTTCCTAGCATGGAAGTGTTGCATTTACATTCTTTTGAAGTGAAATCGAGGTATACATGACACTTCGCAATGAATATTATATCTTATCATGAAACATAGAAGTGAGATGCTATATCGCGTTTTGAGAAGCATTAGAACTCTATTGCTAATATACGTAGATATCTGCAAACTCTATTTCCTAGCATGGAAATTTCGCACTTACATTCCACTGAAGTGAATACGAGGTATACGTAACATTACACAATGAATATTATATCTTATTACGAAACATAGAAATGAAATGCGGCATCTCGTTTTAAGACGCATTAGGACTCTATTGCTACGATACGTAGACATCTGCAAACGCTATTTCCTAGCATGGAAGGGTCGCATTTACACTCTTTTGAAGTGAGTACGAGGTATACATAACACTCCATAATGAATATTATATCTTTTCATGAAACATAGCGGTACGATGCGATATCGCGTTTTAAGGAGCATTAGAAATCTATTGCTACGATACGTAGACATCTGCAAACGCTATTTCCTAGCATGGAAGTGTCGCATTTACATTCGTTTGAAGTGAATACGAGATATACATGACACTTCGCAATGAATATTATATCTTATCATAAAACATAGGAATGAGGTGCTATATCGCGTTTTGAGAAGCATTAGAACTCTATTGCTACGATACGTAGACATCTGCAAACGCTATTTCCTAGCATGGAAGTGTCGCATTTACATTTTGTTTGAAGTGAATACGAGACATACATGACACTTCGGAATGAATATTATATCTTATCATGAAACATAGGAATGAGGTGCTATATCGTGTTTTGGGAAGCATTAGAACTCTATTGCTAATATACGTAGACATCTGCAAACTCTATTTCCTAGCAAGGAAATTTCGCACTTACATTCCACTGAAGTGAATACGAGGTATACATAACATTACACAATGAATATTATATCTAATTACGAAACATAGAAATGAAATACGACATCTCGTTTTAAGAAGCATTAGTACTCTATTGCTGTGATACGTAGACATCTGCAAACAATATTTCCTAGCAAGGAAGTGTCCAATTTACATTCTTGTGAAGTGAAATCGAGGTATACATGACACTTCGCAATGAATATTATATCTTGTCATGATACATAGAAGTGAGATGCGATATCGCGTTTTAAGAAGCATTAGAACCCTATTGCTACGATACGTAGACATCTGCAAACGCTACTTCCTAGCATGGAAGTGTCGCATTTACATTCATTTGAAGTGAATACGAGGTATACATGACACTTCACAATGAATATTATATCTTATCACGGAACATAGAAATGAAATGAGGCATCTCGTTTTAAGAAGCATTAGAACTCTATTGCTACGATACGTAGACATCTGCAAACGCTATTTCCTAGCATGGAAGTGTCATATTTACATTCTATTGAAGTGAATACGAGGTATACATGACACTTCAGAATGAATATTATATCTTATCGTGAAACATGGAAGTGAGATGCGATATCGCGTTCTAAGAAGCATTAGAACTCTATTGCTACGATACGTAGACATCTGCAAACGCTATTTCCTAACATGGAAGTGTCTTATTTACGTTCTTTTGAAGTGAATACGAGGTATACATGACACATCGCAATGAATATTATATCTTCTCATGAAACATAGCAGTGAGTTGCGATATCGCGTTTTAAGAAGCATTAGAACTCTATTGCTACGATACGTAGACATTTGCAATGGCTATTTACTAGCATGGAAGGGTCGCATTTCCATTCTTTTGAAGTGAGTACGAGGTATACATATCACTCCATAATGAAAATTATATCTTATCATGAAACATAGCAGTGAGATCCGATATCGCCTTTTAAGAAGCATTAGAACTCTATTGCTGCGATACGTAGACATCTGCAAACGCTATTTCCTAGCATGGAAGTGTTGCATTTACATTCTTTTGAAGTGAAATCGAGGTATACATGACACTTCGCAATGAATATTATATCTTATCATGAAACATAGAAGTGAGATGCGATATGGCATTTTAAGAAGCATTAGAACCCTATTGCTACGATACGTAGACATCTGCAAACGCCACTTCCCAGCATGGAAGTGTCGCATTTACATTCTTTTGAAGTGAATACGAGGTATACATGACACTTCGCAATGAATATTATATCTTATCATGAAACATAGAAGTGAGATGCGATATGGCATTTTAAGAATCATTAGAACTCTATTGTTTCGACACGTAGTCATCTGGTAATGCTTTTTCCTAGCAAGGAAGTGTCGCATTAACATCCTTTTGAGGGGAATACGAGGTATACATGACACTTCGCAATGAATATAATATCTGAACATGAAACATAGAAATGAGATGCGACATCTCGTTTTAAGAAACATTAGAACTCTATTGCTAGGATACGTAGACACCTGCAAACGCTATTTCCTAGCATGTAAGTGTCGCATTTACATACTTTTGAAGTGAATACGAGGTATACATGACACTTCGCAAAGAATATTATATCTTATCATGAAACATGGAAGTGAGATGCGATATCGCGTTCTAAGAAGCATTAGAACTCTATTGCTACGATACGTAGACATCTGCAAAGGCTATTTCCTAGCATGGAAGGGTCGCATTTACATTCTTTTGAAGTGAGTACGAGGTATACATAACAATCCATAATGAATATTATATCTTATCATGAAATATAGCAGTGAGATGCGATATCGCGTTATAAGAAGTATTAGAACTCTATTGCTACGTAGACATCTGCAAACGCTATTTCCTAGCATTGAAGTGTCGCATCTACATTCTTTTGAAGTGAATACGAAGTATACATGACACTTCGCAATGAATATTATACCTTACCGTGAAACATAGAAGTGAGATGCGATATCGCGTTCTAAGAAGCATTAGAACTCTATTGCTACGATACGTAGACATCTGCAAACGCTATTTCCTAGCATGGAAGTGACTTATTTACGTTCTTTTGAAGTGAATACGAGGTATACATGACACTTCGCAATGAATATTATATCTTATCATGAAACATAGAAGTGAGATGCGATATCGCGTTCTAAGAAGCATTAGAAATCTATTGCTACGATACGTAGACATATGGAAACGTTATTCCCTAGCATGGAAGTGTCGCATTTACATTCTTTTGAAGTGAATACGAGATATACATGACACTTCGCAATGAATATTATATGTTATCATGAAACATTGGAGTGAGATGCGATATCGCGTTTTAAGAAGCATTAGAACTCTATTGCTACGATACCTAGACATCTGCAAACGCTATTTCCTAGCATGGATGTGTCGCATTTACATTCTTTTGAAGTGAATACGATGTGTACATAACACTTCGCAATGAATATTTTATCTTATCATGAAACATAGAAGTGAGATGCGATATCGCGTTTTAAGAAGCATTTGAAATCTATTGCTACGATACGTAGACATCTGCAAACGCTATTTCCTAGCATGGAAGTGTCGCATTTACATTCTTTTGTAGTGAATACGAAGTATACATGACACTTCGCAATGAATATTATATCTTATCATGAAACATAGAAGTGAGATGCGATATCGCGTTTTAGGAAGCATTAGAACTCTATTGCTACGATATGTAGACATCTGCAAACGCTACTTCCTAGCATGGAAGTGTCGCATTTACATTCTTTTGAAGTGAATACGAGATATACATGACACTCCGCAATGAATATTATATCTTATCATGATACATAGGAATGAGGTGCTATATCGCGTTTTGAGAAGCATTAGAACTCTATTGCTAATATACGTAGACATCTGCAAACAATATTTCCTAGCAAGGAAATGTCGCACTTACATTCCATTGAAGTCTATACGAGGTATACATAACATTACACAATGAATATTATATCTTATTACGAAACATAGAAATGAAATACGACATCTCAATTTAAGAAGCATTAGAACTCTATTGCTACGATACGTAGACATCTGCAAACGCTATTTCCTAGCATGGAAGTGCCGCATTTACATTCTTTTGAAGATAATACGAGGTATACATAACATTCCGCAATGAATATTATATCTTATTACGAAGCATAGAAATGAAATACGACTTCTCGTTCTAAAAAGCATTAGAACTCTATTGCTACGATACGTAGACATCTGCAAACAATATTTCCTAGCAAGGAAGTGTCGCATTTACATTCTTTTGAAGTGAATACGAGGTATACATAACATTCCGCAATGAATATTATATCTTATCACGAAACATAGAAATGAGATGCGACATCTCGTATTAAGAAGCATTAGAACTCTATTGCTACGATACGTAGACATCTGCAAACGCTATTTCCTAGCATGGAAGTGTCGCATTTTCATTCATTTGAAGTATATGCGTGGTATACATGACACTTCGCATTGAATATTATGTCTTATTAGGAAACATAGGAATGAGATGCGATATCTTGTTTTAGGAAGCGTTAGGACTCTATTGCTACGATACGTAGACACCTGCAAACGCTATTTCCTAGCAAGGAAGTGTCGCATTTACATTCTTTTGAAGTGAATACGAGGTATACATGACACTTCGCAATGAATATTATATCTTATCATGAAACGTAGGAGTGAGATGCGATATGGCATTTTAAGAATCATTAGAACTCTATTGTTTCGACACGTAGTCATCTGAAAACGCTATTTCCTAGCAAGGAAGTGTCGCATTTACATTCTTTTGAAGTGACTACAAGGTATACATAACACTCCATAATGAATATTATATCTTAACATGAAACATAGCAGTGAGATGCGATATCGCGTTTTAAGAAGTATTAGAACTCTATTGCTACGATACGTAGACATCTGCAAACGCTATTTCCTAGCATGGAAGTGTCGCATCTACATTCTTTTGAAGTGAATACGAGGTATACATAACATTCCGCAATGAATATTATATCTTATCATGAAACGTAGGAGTGAGATGCGATATGGCATTTTAAGAATCATTAGAACTCTATTGTTTCGACACGTAGTCATCTGAAAACGCTATTTCCTAGCAAGGAAGTGTCGCATTTACATTCTTTTGAAGTGACTACAAGGTATACATAACACTCCATAATGTATATTATATCTTAACATGAAACATAGCAGTGAGATGCGATATCGCGTTTTAAGAAGCATTAGAACTCTATTGCTACGATACGTAGACATCTGCAAACGCTATTTCCTAGCATGGAAGTGTCGCATCTACATTCTTTTGAAGATAATACGAGGTATACATAACATTCCGCAATGAATATTATACCTTATCATGAAACATATAAGAGAGATGCGATATCGCGTTTTAGGAAGCATTAGAACTCTACTGCTACGATACGTAGACATCTGCAAAGGCTATTTCCTAACATGGAAGGGTCGCATTTACATTCTTTTGAAGTGAGTACGAGGTATACATGACACTTCGCAATGAATATTATATCTGAACATGAAACATAGAAGTGAGATGCAACATCTCGTTTTAAGAAGCATTAGAACTCTATTGCTACGATACGTAGGCATCTGCAAACGCTATTCCCTAGCATGGAAGTGTCGCATTTACATTCTTTTGAAGTGAATACGCGGTATACATAACACTCTACAATGAATATTATATCTTACCACGAAATATAGATATGAAATGCGACATCTCGTTTTAAGAAGCATTAGAACTCTATTGCTGCGATACGTATACATCTGCAAACGGTATTTCCTAGCATGTAAGTGTCGCATTTACATTCCTTTGAAGTTTATACGAGGTATACATGACTCTTCGCAATGAATATTATATCTTATCTCGAAACATAGATGTGAGATGCGATATCGCGATTTAAGAAGCACTAGATCTCTATTGCTACGATGCGTAGACATCTGCAAATGTTATTTCCTAGCAAGGAAGTGTCGCATTTACATTCTTTTGACGAGAATACGAGGTAAACATAACACTCCACCATGAAAATTACACCATATTACGAAATATAGAAATGAAATGCGACTTCTCATTTTAAGAAGCATTAGAACTCTATTGCTACGATACGTAGACATCTGCAGACCCTATTTCCTAGCATGGAAGTGTCGCATTTCCATTCATTTGAAGTGAATACGAGGTATACATGACACTTCAGAATGAATATTATATCTTATCGTGAAACATGGAAGTGAGATGCGATATCGCGTTCTAAGAAGCATTAGAACTCTATTGCTACGATACGTAGACATCTGCAAACGCTATTTCCTAACATGGAAGTGTCTTATTTACGTTCTTTTGAAGTGAATACGAGGTATACATGACACATCGCAATGAATATTATATCTTCTCATGAAACATAGCAGTGAGTTGCGATATCGCGTTTTAAGAAGCATTAGAACTCTATTGCTACGATACGTAGACATTTGCAATGGCTATTCACTAGCATGGAAGGGTCGCATTTCCATTCTTTTGAAGTGAGTACGAGGTATACATATCACTCCATAATGAAAATTATATCTTATCATGAAACATAGCAGTGAGATCCGATATCGCCTTTTAAGAAGCATTAGAACTCTATTGCTGCGATACGTAGACATCTGCAAACGCTATTTCCTAGCATGGAAGTGTTGCATTTACATTCTTTTGAAGTGAAATCGAGGTATACATGACACTTCGCAATGAATATTATATCTTATCATGAAACATAGAAGTGAGATGCTATATCGCGTTTTGAGAAGCATTAGAACTCTATTGCTAATATACGTAGATATCTGCAAACTCTATTTCCTAGCATGGAAATTTCGCACTTACATTCCACTGAAGTGAATACGAGGTATACGTAACATTACACAATGAATATTATATCTTATTACGAAACATAGAAATGAAATGCGGCATCTCGTTTTAAGACGCATTAGGACTCTATTGCTACGATACGTAGACATCTGCAAACGCTATTTCCTAGCATGGAAGGGTCGCATTTACACTCTTTTGAAGTGAGTACGAGGTATACATAACACTCCATAATGAATATTATATCTTTTCATGAAACATAGCGGTACGATGCGATATCGCGTTTTAAGGAGCATTAGAAATCTATTGCTACGATACGTAGACATCTGCAAACGCTATTTCCTAGCATGGAAGTGTCGCATTTACATTCGTTTGAAGTGAATACGAGATATACATGACACTTCGCAATGAATATTATATCTTATCATAAAACATAGGAATGAGGTGCTATATCGCGTTTTGAGAAGCATTAGAACTCTATTGCTACGATACGTAGACATCTGCAAACGCTATTTCCTAGCATGGAAGTGTCGCATTTACATTTTGTTTGAAGTGAATACGAGACATACATGACACTTCGGAATGAATATTATATCTTATCATGAAACATAGGAATGAGGTGCTATATCGTGTTTTGGGAAGCATTAGAACTCTATTGCTAATATACGTAGACATCTGCAAACTCTATTTCCTAGCAAGGAAATTTCGCACTTACATTCCACTGAAGTGAATACGAGGTATACATAACATTACACAATGAATATTATATCTAATTACGAAACATAGAAATGAAATACGACATCTCGTTTTAAGAAGCATTAGTACTCTATTGCTGTGATACGTAGACATCTGCAAACAATATTTCCTAGCAAGGAAGTGTCCAATTTACATTCTTGTGAAGTGAAATCGAGGTATACATGACACTTCGCAATGAATATTATATCTTGTCATGATACATAGAAGTGAGATGCGATATCGCGTTTTAAGAAGCATTAGAACCCTATTGCTACGATACGTAGACATCTGCAAACGCTACTTCCTAGCATGGAAGTGTCGCATTTACATTCATTTGAAGTGAATACGAGGTATACATGACACTTCACAATGAATATTATATCTTATCACGGAACATAGAAATGAAATGAGGCATCTCGTTTTAAGAAGCATTAGAACTCTATTGCTACGATACGTAGACATCTGCAAACGCTATTTCCTAGCATGGAAGTGTCATATTTACATTCTATTGAAGTGAATACGAGGTATACATGACACTTCAGAATGAATATTATATCTTATCGTGAAACATGGAAGTGAGATGCGATATCGCGTTCTAAGAAGCATTAGAACTCTATTGCTACGATACGTAGACATCTGCAAACGCTATTTCCTAACATGGAAGTGTCTTATTTACGTTCTTTTGAAGTGAATACGAGGTATACATGACACTTCGCAATGAATATTATATCTTCTCATGAAACATAGCAGTGAGTTGCGATATCGCGTTTTAAGAAGCATTAGAACTCTATTGCTACGATACGTAGACATTTGCAATGGCTATTTACTAGCATGGAAGGGTCGCATTTCCATTCTTTTGAAGTGAGTACGAGGTATACATATCACTCCATAATGAAAATTATATCTTATCATGAAACATAGCAGTGAGATCCGATATCGCCTTTTAAGAAGCATTAGAACTCTATTGCTGCGATACGTAGACATCTGCAAACGCTATTTCCTAGCATGGAAGTGTTGCATTTACATTCTTTTGAAGTGAAATCGAGGTATACATGACACTTCGCAATGAATATTATATCTTATCATGAAACATAGAAGTGAGATGCGATATGGCATTTTAAGAAGCATTAGAACCCTATTGCTACGATACGTAGACATCTGCAAACGCCACTTCCCAGCATGGAAGTGTCGCATTTACATTCTTTTGAAGTGAATACGAGGTATACATGACACTTCGCAATGAATATTATATCTTATCATGAAACATAGAAGTGAGATGCGATATGGCATTTTAAGAATCATTAGAACTCTATTGTTTCGACACGTAGTCATCTGGTAATGCTTTTTCCTAGCAAGGAAGTGTCGCATTAACATCCTTTTGAGGGGAATACGAGGTATACATGACACTTCGCAATGAATATAATATCTGAACATGAAACATAGAAATGAGATGCGACATCTCGTTTTAAGAAACATTAGAACTCTATTGCTAGGATACGTAGACACCTGCAAACGCTATTTCCTAGCATGTAAGTGTCGCATTTACATACTTTTGAAGTGAATACGAGGTATACATGACACTTCGCAAAGAATATTATATCTTATCATGAAACATGGAAGTGAGATGCGATATCGCGTTCTAAGAAGCATTAGAACTCTATTGCTACGATACGTAGACATCTGCAAAGGCTATTTCCTAGCATGGAAGGGTCGCATTTACATTCTTTTGAAGTGAGTACGAGGTATACATAACAATCCATAATGAATATTATATCTTATCATGAAATATAGCAGTGAGATGCGATATCGCGTTATAAGAAGTATTAGAACTCTATTGCTACGTAGACATCTGCAAACGCTATTTCCTAGCATTGAAGTGTCGCATCTACATTCTTTTGAAGTGAATACGAAGTATACATGACACTTCGCAATGAATATTATACCTTACCGTGAAACATAGAAGTGAGATGCGATATCGCGTTCTAAGAAGCATTAGAACTCTATTGCTACGATACGTAGACATCTGCAAACGCTATTTCCTAGCATGGAAGTGACTTATTTACGTTCTTTTGAAGTGAATACGAGGTATACATGACACTTCGCAATGAATATTATATCTTATCATGAAACATAGAAGTGAGATGCGATATCGCGTTCTAAGAAGCATTAGAAATCTATTGCTACGATACGTAGACATATGGAAACGTTATTCCCTAGCATGGAAGTGTCGCATTTACATTCTTTTGAAGTGAATACGAGATATACATGACACTTCGCAATGAATATTATATGTTATCATGAAACATTGGAGTGAGATGCGATATCGCGTTTTAAGAAGCATTAGAACTCTATTGCTACGATACCTAGACATCTGCAAACGCTATTTCCTAGCATGGATGTGTCGCATTTACATTCTTTTGAAGTGAATACGATGTGTACATAACACTTCGCAATGAATATTTTATCTTATCATGAAACATAGAAGTGAGATGCGATATCGCGTTTTAAGAAGCATTTGAAATCTATTGCTACGATACGTAGACATCTGCAAACGCTATTTCCTAGCATGGAAGTGTCGCATTTACATTCTTTTGTAGTGAATACGAAGTATACATGACACTTCGCAATGAATATTATATCTTATCATGAAACATAGAAGTGAGATGCGATATCGCGTTTTAGGAAGCATTAGAACTCTATTGCTACGATATGTAGACATCTGCAAACGCTACTTCCTAGCATGGAAGTGTCGCATTTACATTCTTTTGAAGTGAATACGAGATATACATGACACTCCGCAATGAATATTATATCTTATCATGATACATAGGAATGAGGTGCTATATCGCGTTTTGAGAAGCATTAGAACTCTATTGCTAATATACGTAGACATCTGCAAACAATATTTCCTAGCAAGGAAATGTCGCACTTACATTCCATTGAAGTCTATACGAGGTATACATAACATTACACAATGAATATTATATCTTATTACGAAACATAGAAATGAAATACGACATCTCAATTTAAGAAGCATTAGAACTCTATTGCTACGATACGTAGACATCTGCAAACGCTATTTCCTAGCATGGAAGTGCCGCATTTACATTCTTTTGAAGATAATACGAGGTATACATAACATTCCGCAATGAATATTATATCTTATTACGAAGCATAGAAATGAAATACGACTTCTCGTTCTAAAAAGCATTAGAACTCTATTGCTACGATACGTAGACATCTGCAAACAATATTTCCTAGCAAGGAAGTGTCGCATTTACATTCTTTTGAAGTGAATACGAGGTATACATAACATTCCGCAATGAATATTATATCTTATCACGAAACATAGAAATGAGATGCGACATCTCGTATTAAGAAGCATTAGAACTCTATTGCTACGATACGTAGACATCTGCAAACGCTATTTCCTAGCATGGAAGTGTCGCATTTTCATTCATTTGAAGTATATGCGTGGTATACATGACACTTCGCATTGAATATTATGTCTTATTAGGAAACATAGGAATGAGATGCGATATCTTGTTTTAGGAAGCGTTAGGACTCTATTGCTACGATACGTAGACACCTGCAAACGCTATTTCCTAGCAAGGAAGTGTCGCATTTACATTCTTTTGAAGTGAATACGAGGTATACATGACACTTCGCAATGAATATTATATCTTATCATGAAACGTAGGAGTGAGATGCGATATGGCATTTTAAGAATCATTAGAACTCTATTGTTTCGACACGTAGTCATCTGAAAACGCTATTTCCTAGCAAGGAAGTGTCGCATTTACATTCTTTTGAAGTGACTACAAGGTATACATAACACTCCATAATGAATATTATATCTTAACATGAAACATAGCAGTGAGATGCGATATCGCGTTTTAAGAAGTATTAGAACTCTATTGCTACGATACGTAGACATCTGCAAACGCTATTTCCTAGCATGGAAGTGTCGCATCTACATTCTTTTGAAGTGAATACGAGGTATACATAACATTCCGCAATGAATATTATATCTTATCATGAAACGTAGGAGTGAGATGCGATATGGCATTTTAAGAATCATTAGAACTCTATTGTTTCGACACGTAGTCATCTGAAAACGCTATTTCCTAGCAAGGAAGTGTCGCATTTACATTCTTTTGAAGTGACTACAAGGTATACATAACACTCCATAATGTATATTATATCTTAACATGAAACATAGCAGTGAGATGCGATATCGCGTTTTAAGAAGCATTAGAACTCTATTGCTACGATACGTAGACATCTGCAAACGCTATTTCCTAGCATGGAAGTGTCGCATCTACATTCTTTTGAAGATAATACGAGGTATACATAACATTCCGCAATGAATATTATACCTTATCATGAAACATATAAGAGAGATGCGATATCGCGTTTTAGGAAGCATTAGAACTCTACTGCTACGATACGTAGACATCTGCAAAGGCTATTTCCTAACATGGAAGGGTCGCATTTACATTCTTTTGAAGTGAGTACGAGGTATACATGACACTTCGCAATGAATATTATATCTGAACATGAAACATAGAAGTGAGATGCAACATCTCGTTTTAAGAAGCATTAGAACTCTATTGCTACGATACGTAGGCATCTGCAAACGCTATTCCCTAGCATGGAAGTGTCGCATTTACATTCTTTTGAAGTGAATACGCGGTATACATAACACTCTACAATGAATATTATATCTTACCACGAAATATAGATATGAAATGCGACATCTCGTTTTAAGAAGCATTAGAACTCTATTGCTGCGATACGTATACATCTGCAAACGGTATTTCCTAGCATGTAAGTGTCGCATTTACATTCCTTTGAAGTTTATACGAGGTATACATGACTCTTCGCAATGAATATTATATCTTATCTCGAAACATAGATGTGAGATGCGATATCGCGATTTAAGAAGCACTAGATCTCTATTGCTACGATGCGTAGACATCTGCAAATGTTATTTCCTAGCAAGGAAGTGTCGCATTTACATTCTTTTGACGAGAATACGAGGTAAACATAACACTCCACCATGAAAATTACACCATATTACGAAATATAGAAATGAAATGCGACTTCTCATTTTAAGAAGCATTAGAACTCTATTGCTACGATACGTAGACATCTGCAGACCCTATTTCCTAGCATGGAAGTGTCGCATTTCCATTCATTTGAAGTATATGCGTGGTATACATGACACTTCGCATTCAATATTATGTCTTATTAGGAAACATAGGAATGAGATGCGATATCGTGTTTTAGGAAGCGTTAGAACTCTATTGCTACGATACGTAGACATCTGCAAACAATATTTCCTAGCATGGAAGTGTCGCATTTACATTCTTTTGAAGTGAATACGAGGTATACATGACACTTCGCAATGAATATTATATCTTATCATGAAACATAGGAGTGAGATGCGATATGGCATTTTAAGAATCATTAGAACTCTATTGTTCCGACACGCAGTCATCTGGAAACGCTATTTCCTAGCAAGGAAGTGTCGCATTTGCATTCTCTTGAAGTGACTACGGGGTATACATAACACTCCATAATGAATATTATATCTTAACATGAAACATAGCAGTGAGATGCGATATCGCGTTTTAAGAAGCATTAGAACTCTATTGCTACGATACGTAGACATCTGCAAACGCTATTTCCTAGCTTGGAAGTGTCGCATCTACATTCTTTTGAAGATAATACGAGGTATACATAACATTCCGCAATGAATATTATACCTTATCACGAAGCATATAAGAGAGATGCGATATCGCGTTTTAGGAAGCATTAGAACTCTACTGCTACGATACGTAGACATCTGCAAAGGCTATTTCCTAGCATGGAAGGGTCGCATTTACATTCTTTTGAAGTGAGTACGAGGTATACATGACACTTCGCAATGAATAATATATCTTATCATGAAACATAGGAGTGAGATGCGATATGGCATTTTAAGAATCATTAGAACTCTATTGTTTCGACACGTAGTCATCTGGAAACGCTATTTCCTAGCAAGGAAGTGTCGCATTTACATTCTTTTGAAGTGACTACGGGGTATACATAACACTCCATAATGAATATTATATCTTAACATGAAACATAGAAGTGAGATGCGATATCGCGTTTTAAGAAGCATTAGAACTCTATTGCTACGATACGTAGACATCTGCAAACGCTATTTCCTAGCATGTAAGTGTCGCATTTACATTCTTTTGAAGTGAATACGAGGTATACATGACACATCGCAATGATTATTATATCTTATCATGAAACATATGTGTGAGATACGATATCGCGTTTTAAGAAGCATTAGATCTCTCTTGCTACGATACGTAGACATCTGCAAACGCTATTTCCTAGCATGGAAGTGTCGCATTTACATTCTTTTGAATTTATTACGCGGTATACATAACACTCTACAATGAATATTATATCTTACCACGAAACATAGATATGAAATGCGACATCTCGTTTTAAGAAGCATTAGAACTCTATTGCTGCGATACGTATACATCTGCAAACGGTACTTCCTAGCATGTAAGTGTCGCATTTACATTCCTTTGAAGTTAATACGAGGTATACATGACTCTTCGCAATGAATATTATATCTTATCTCGATACATAGATGTGAGATGCGATATCGCGATTTAAGAAGCATTAGAACTCTATTGCCACGATACGTAGACATCTGCAAACGCTATTTCCTAGCATGGAAGTGTCGCATTTACATTATTTTGTAGTGAATACGAAGTATACATGACACTTCGCAATGAATATTATATCTTATCATGAAACATAGATGTGAGATGCGATATCGCGTTTTAGGAAGCATTAGAACTCTATTGCTACGATATGTAGACATCTGCAAACGCTACTTCCTAGCATGGAAGTGTCGCAGTTACATTCTTTTGAAGTGAATACGAGGTATACATAACACTTCGCAATGAATATTATATCTTATCTCGAGACATTGAAGTGAGATGCGATATCGCGATTTAAGGAGCACTAGAACTCTATTGCTACGATGCGTAGACATCTGCAAATGTTATTTCCTAGCAAGGAAGTGTCGCATTTACATTATTTTGAAGTGAATACGAGGTATACATAACACTCCACAATGAATATTACATCTTATCACGAAACATAGAAATGAAATGCGACATCTCGTTTTAAGTAGCATTAGAACTCTATTGCAACGATACGTATAAATCTGCAATCGCTATTTCCTAGCATGGAAATGACGCACTTGCATTCCATTAAAGCGAATACGAGGTATACATAACATTACACAATGCATATTATATCCTATTACGAAACATAGAAATGAAATACGACATCTCGTTTTAAGAAGCATTAGTACTCTATTGCTGTGATACGTAGACATCTGCAAACAATATTTCCTAGCATGTGAGTGTCGCATTTACATTCTTTTGAAGTGAGTACGAGGTATACATGACACTTCGCAATGAATATTATATCTTATCATGAAACATAGGTATGAGGTGCTATATCGCATTTTAAGAAGCATTAGAACCCTATTGCTACGATACGTAGACATCTGCAAACGCCACTTCCTAGCATGGAAGTGTCGCATTTACATTCTTTTGAAGTGAATACGAGGTATACATGACACTTCGCAATGAATATAATATCTTATCATGAAACATAGAAGTGAGATGCGATATGGCATTTTAAGAATCATTAGAACTCTATTGTGTCGACACGTAGTCATCTGGTAACGCTATTTCCTAGCAAGGAAGTGTCGCATTCACATTCTTTTGAGGTGAATACGAGGTATACATGACACTTCGCAATGAATATTATATCTGAACATGAAACATAGAAATGAGATGCGACATCTCGTTTTAAGAAGCATTAGAACTCTATTGGTAGGATACGTAGACATCTGCAAACGCCACTTCCTAGCATGGAAGTGTCGCATTTACATTCTTTTGAAGTGAATACGAGGTATACATGACACTTCGCAAAGAATATTATATCTTATCATGAAACATGGAAGTGAGATGCGATATCGCGTTCTAAGAAGCATTAGAACTCTATTGCTACGATACGTAGACATCTGCAAAGGCTATTTCCTAGCATGGAAGGGTCGCATTTACATTCTTTTGAAGTGAGTACGAGGTATACATAGCAATCCATAATGAATATTATATTTTATCATGAAATATAGCAGTGAGATGCGATATCGCGTTATAAGAAGTATTAGAACTCTATTGCTACGATACGTAGACATCTGCAAACGCTATTTCCTAGCATGGAAGTGTCGCATCTACATTCTTTTGAAGTGAATACGAGGTGTACATGACAATTCGCAATGAATATTATACCTTATCATGAAACATAGAAGAGAGATGCGATATCGCGCCTTAGGAAGCATTAGAACTCTATTGCTACGATACGTAGACATCTGCAAACGCTACTTCCTAGCATGGAGGTGTCGCATTTACATTCTTTTGAAGTGAATACGAGGTATACATGACACTTCGCAATGAATATTATATCTTATCATGAAACATAGAAATGCGATGCGACATCTCGTTTTAAGATGTATTAGAACTCTATTATTTCCATACGTAGTCGTCTGGAAACGCAATTTCCTAGCAAGGAAGTGTCGCACTTACATCCTTTTGAATTGAATACGAAGTATACATGACACTTCGCAATGAATATTATATCTTATCATGAAACATAGAAATGCGATGCGACATCTCGTTTTAAGATGTATTAGAACTCTATTATTTCCATACGTACTCGTCTGGAAACGCAATTTCCTAGCAAGGAAGTGTCGCACTTACATTCTTTTGAAGTGAATACGAAGTATACATAACACTTCGCACTGAATATTATATCTTATCATGAAACATAGAAATGAGATGCGGCATCTCGTTTTAAGAAGCATTAGAACTCTATTGCTACGATACGTAGACATCTGCAAACGCTATTTCCTAGCTTGGAAGTGTCGCATCTACATTCTTTTGAAGATAATACGAGGTATACATAACATTCCGCAATGAATATTATACCTTATCATGAAGCATATAAGAGAGATGCGATATCGCGTTTTAGGAAGCATTAGAACTCTACTGCTACGATACGTAGACATCTGCAAAGGCTACTTCCTCGCATGGAAGGGTCGCATTTACATTCTTTTGAAGTGAGTACGAGGTATACATGACACTTCGCAATGAATATTATATCTTATCATGAAACATAGGAGTGAGATGCGATATGGCATTTTAAGAATCATTAGAACTCTATTGTTTCGACACGTAGTCATCTGGAAACGCTATTTCCTAGCAAGGAAGTGTCGCATTTACATTCTTTTGAAGTGACTACGGGGTATACATAACACTCCATAATGAATATTATATCTTAACATGAAACATAGCAGTGAGATGCGATATCGCGTTTTAAGAAGCATTAGAACTCTATTGCTACGATACGTAGACATCTGCAAACAGTATTTCCTAGCAAGGAAGTGTCGCATTTACATTCTTTTGAAGTGAATACGAGGTATACATAACATTCCGCAATGAATATTATATCTCATAATGAAACATAGAAATGGGATGCGACATCGCTATTTAAGAAACATTAGAACTCTATTGCTTCGATACGTAGACATCTGGGAACGCTATTTCCTTGAAAGGAAGTGGCGCATATACATTCATTTGAAGTGAATACGAGGTATACATAACACTCTACCATGTAGAGTTATATCTTATCACGAAACATAGAAATGAAATGTGACATCTCGTTTTAAGAAGCATTAGAACTCTATTGCTACAATACGTGGACATCTGCAAACGCTATTTCCTAGCATGTAAGTGTCGCATTTACGTTCTTTTGAAGTGAATACGAGGTATACATGACACATCGCAATGATTATTATATCTTACCACGAAACATAGATATGAAATGCGACATCTCGTTTTAAGAAGCATTAGAACTCTATTGCTGCGATACGTATACATCTGCAAACGGTATTTCCTAGCATGTAAGTGTCGCATTTACATTCCTTTGAAGTTAATACGAGGTATACATGACTCTTCGCAATGAATATTATATCTTATCTCGAAACATAGATGTGAGATGCAACATCTCGTATTAAGAAGCATTAGAACTCTATTGCTACGATACGTAGGCATCTGCAAACGCTATTTCCTAGCATGGAAGTGTCGCATTTACATTCCTTTGAAGTGAATACGAGATATACATGACACTTCGCAATGAATATTATATGTTATCATGAAACATTGGAGTGAGATGCGATATCGCGTTTTAAGCAGCATTAGAACTCTATTGCTACGATACGTAGACATCTGCAAACCCTATTTCCTAGCAAGGAAGTGTCGCATTTACATTCATTTGAAGTGAATACGAGGTATACATAATACTCTACAATGAATATTATATCTTACCAAGAAACATAGAAATGAAATGCGACATCTCGTTTTATAAAGCATTAGAATTCTATTGCTGCGATACGTAGACATCCGCAAACACTATTTCCTAGCATGTAAGTGTCGCATTTACATTCTTTTGAAGTGAATACGAGGTATACATGACACATCGCAATGATTATTATATCTTATCATGAAACATAGCTGTGAGATGCGATATCGCGTTTTAAGAAGCATTAGATCTCCCTTGCTACGATACGTAGACATCTGCAAACGCTATTTCCTAGCATGTAAGTGTCGCATTTACATTCTTTTGATGTGAATACGAGGTATACATGACACTTCGCAATGAATATTATATCTTATCATGAAACATGGAAATGCGATGCGACATCTCGTTTTAAGATGTATTAGAACTCTATTATTTCCATACGTAGTCGTCTGGAAACGCAATTTCCTAGCAAGGAAGTGTCGCACTTACATCCTTTTGAAGTGAATACGAAGTATACATAACACTTCGCACTGAATATTATATCTTATCATGAAACATAGAAATGAGATGCGGCATCTCGTTTTAAGAAGCATTAGAACACTATTGTTACGACACGTAGACATCTGCAAACGCTATTTCCTAGCATGGAAGCGTCGCATTTACATTCTTGTCATGTGAATACGAAGTATACATTACACTTCGCAATGAATATTATATCTTATCATGAAACATAGAAGTGAGATGCGATATCCCGTTCTAAGAAGCATTAGAAATTTATTGCTACGATACATAGACATATGGAAACGCTATTCCCTAGCATGGAAGTGTCGCATTTACATTCTTTTGAAGTGAATGCGAGGTATACATAACACTCCACAATGAATATTGTATCTTATCACGAAACATAGAAATGAAATGCGACATCTAGTTTTAAGTAGCATTAAAACTCTACTGCTACGATACGTAGACATCTGCAAACGCTATTTCCTAGCATGGAAGTGTCGCATTTACATTCTTTTGAAGTGAATACGAGATATACATGACACTTCGCAATGAATATTATATGTTATCATGAAACATTGGAGTGAGATGCGATATCGCATTTTAAGAAGCATTAGAACTCTATTGCTACGATACCTAGACATCTGCAAACGCTATTTCCTAGCATGGATGTGTCGCATTTACATTCTTTTGAAGTGAATGCGATGTGTACATAACACTTCGCAATGAATATTTTATCTTATCATGAAACATAGAAGTGAGATGCGATATCGCGTTTTAGGAAGCATTAGAACTCTTTTGCTACGATATGTAGACATCTGCAAACAATATTTCCTAGCAAGGAAATGTCGCACTTACATTCCATTGAAGTGTATACGAGGTATACATAACATTACACAATGAATATTATATCTTATTACGAAACATAGAAATGAAATACGACATCTCGTTTTAAGAAGCATTAGTACTCTATTGCTAATATACGTAGACATCTGCAAACAATATTTCCTAGCATGGAAATGTTGCAATTACATTCCATTGAAGTGAATACGAGGTATACATAACATTACACAATGAATATTATATCTTATTACGAAACATAGAAATGAGATGCGACATCTCGTATTAAGAAGCATTAGAACTCTACTGCTACGATACGTAGACATCTGCAAACGCTATTTCCTAGCATGGAAGTGTCGCATTTACATTCTTCTGATGTGAATACGAGATATACATGACACTTCGCAATGAATATTATATCTTATCATGAAACATAGAAATGGGATGCGATATCGCTATTTAAGAAACATTAGAACTCTATTGCTTCGATACGTAGACATCTGGGAACGCTATTTCCTTGAAAGGAAGTGACGCATTTACATTCATTTGAAGTGAATACGAGGTATACATAACACTCTACCATGTATATTATATCTTATCACGAAACATAGAAATGAAATATGACATCTCGTTTTAAGAAGCATTAGAACTCTATTGCTACGATACGTGGACATCTGCAAACGCTATTTCCTAGCATGTAAGTGTCGCATTTACATTCTTTTAAAGTGAATGCGAGGTATACATGACACATCGCAATGATTATTATATCTTATCATGAAACATAGGTGTGAGATACGATGTCGCGTTTTAAGAAGCATTAGATCTCTCTTGCTACGATACGTAGACATCTGCAAACGCTATTTCCTAGCATGGAAGTGTCGCATTTACATTCTTTTGAAGTGAATACGAGGTATACATGACACTTCGCAATTAATATTATATCTTATCATGAAACATAGGAGTGAGATGCGATATGGCATTTTAAGAATCATTAGAACTCTATTGTTTCGACACGTAGTCATCTGGAAACGCTATTTCTTAGCAAGGAAGTGTCGCATTTACATTCTTTTGAAGTGACTACGGGGTATACATAACACTCCATAATGAATATTATATCTTAACATGAAACATAGCAGTGAGATGCGATATCGCGTTTTAAGAAGCATTAGAACTCTATTGCTACGATACGTAGACATCTGCAAACGCTATTTCCTAGCATGGAAGTGTCGCATCTACATTCTTTTGAAGTGAATACGAGGTATACATGACAATTCGCAATGAATATTATACCTTATCATGAAACATAGAAGAGAGATGCGATATCGCGTTTGAGGAAGCATTAGAACTCTACTGCTACGATACGTAGACATCTGCAAAGCCTATTTCCTAGCATGGAAGGGTCGCATTTACATTCTTTTGAAGTGAGTACGAGGTATACATGACACTTCGCAATGAATATTATATCTGAACATGAAACATAGAAGTGAGATGCAACATCTCGTTTTAAGAAGCATTAGAACTCTATTGCTACGATACGTAGGCATCTGCAAACGCTATTTCCTAGCATGAAAGTGTCGCATTTACATTCTTTTGAAGATAATACGAGGTATACATAACATTCCGCAATGAATATTATATCTTATTACGAAACATAGAAATGAAATACGACTTCTCGTTTTAAGAAGCATTAGAACTCTATTGCTACGTTACGTAGACATCTGCAAACGCTATTTCCTAGCATGGAAGTGTCGCATCTACATTCTTTTGAAGTGAATACGAGGTATACATGACAATTCGCAATGAATATTATACCTCATCATGAAACATAGAAGTGAGATGCGATATCGCGTTCTAAGAAGCATTAGAACTCTATTGCTACGATACGTAGACATCTGCAAACACTGTTTCCTAGCATGGAAGTGTCGCATATACATTTTTTTGAAGTGAATACGAAAAATACATGACACTTCGCAATGAATATTATATCTTATCATGAAACATAGAAGTGAGATGCGATATCGCGTTCTAAGAAGCATTAGAACTCTATTGCTACGATACGTAGACATCTGCAAACGCTATTTCCTAGCATGGAAGTGTCGCATTTACATTTTGTTTGAAGTGAATACGAGACATACATGACACTTCGCAATGAATATTATATCTTATCATGAAACATAGGAATGAGGTGCTATATCGTGTTTTGGGAAGCATTAGAACTCTATTGCTAATATACGTAGACATCTGCAAACTCTATTTCCTAGCAAGGAAATTTCGCACTTACATTCCACTGAAGTGAATACGAGGTATACATAACATTACACAATGAATATTATATCTAATTACGAAACATAGAAATGAAATACGACATCTCGTTTTAAGAAGCATTAGTACTCTATTGCTGTGATACGTAGACATCTGCAAACAATATTTCCTAGCAAGGAAGTGTCGCATTTACATTCTTGTGAAGTGAAATCGAGGTATACATGACACTTCGCAATGAATATTATATCTTGTCATGATACATAGAAGTGAGATGCGATATCGCGTTTTAAGAAGCATTAGAACCCTATTGCTACGATACGTAGACATCTGCAAACGCTACTTCCTAGCATGGAAGTGTCGCATTTACATTCATTTGAAGTGAATACGAGGTATACATGACACTTCACAATGAATATTATATCTTATCACGGAACATAGAAATGAAATGAGGCATCTCGTTTTAAGAAGCATTAGAACTCTATTGCTACGATACGTAGACATCTGCAAACGCTATTTCCTAGCATGGAAGTGTCATATTTACATTCTTTTGAAGTGAATACGAGGTATACATGACACTTCGCAATGAATATTATATCTTATCGTGAAACATAGAAGTGAGATGCGATATCGCGTTCTAAGAAGCATTAGAACTCTATTGCTACGATACGTAGACATCTGCAAACGCTATTTCCTAACATGGAAGTGTCTTATTTACGTTCTTTTGAAGTGAATACGAGGTATACATGACACATCGCAATGAATATTATATCTTCTCATGAAACATAGCAGTGAGTTGCGATATCGCGTTTTAAGAAGCATTAGAACTCTATTGCTACGATACGCAGACATTTGCAATGGCTATTCACTAGCATGGAAGGGTCGCATTTCCATTCTTTTGAAGTGAGTACGAGGTATACATATCACTCCATAATGAAAATTATATCTTATCATGATACATAGAAGTGAGATGCGATATCGCGTTTTAAGAAGCATTAGAACCCTATTGCTACGATACTTAGACATCTGCAAACGCTACTTCCTAGCATGGAAGTGTCGCATTTACATTCATTTGAAGTGAATACGAGGTATACATGACACTTCACAATGAATATTATATCTTATCACGGAACATAGAAATGAAATGAGGCATCTCGTTTTAAGAAGCATTAGAACTCTATTGCTACGATACGTAGACATCTGCAAACGCTATTTCCTAGCATGGAAGTGTCATATTTACATTCTTTTGAAGTGAATACGAGGTATACATGACACTTCGCAATGAATATTATATCTTATCGTGAAACATAGAAGTGAGATGCGATATCGCGTTCTAAGAAGCATTAGAACTCTATTGCTACGATACGTAGACATCTGCAAACGCTATTTCCTAACATGGAAGTGTCTTATTTACGTTCTTTTGAAGTGAATACGAGGTATACATGACACATCGCAATGAATATTATATCTTATTACGAAACATAGAAATGAAATGCGGCATCGCGTTTTAAGAAGCATTAGAACTCTATTGCTACGATACGCAGACATTTGCAATGGCTATTCACTAGCATGGAAGGGTCGCATTTCCATTCTTTTGAAGTGAGTACGAGGTATACATATCACTCCATAATGAAAATTATATCTTATCATGAAACATAGCAGTGAGATCCGATATCGCCTTTTAAGAAGCATTAGAACTCTATTGCTGCGATACGTAGACATCTGCAAACGCTATTTCCTAGCATGGAAGTGTCGCATTTACATTCTTTTGATGTGAATACGAGATATACATGACACTTCGCAATGAATATTATATCTTATCATGAAACATAGGAATGTGGTGCTATATCTCGTTTTGAGAAGCATTAGAACTCTATTGCCTATATACGTAGACATCTGCAAACTCTATTTCCTAGCAAGGAAATTTCGCACTTACATTCCACTGAAGTGAATACGAGGTATACATAACATTACACATTGAATATTATATCTTGTTACGAAACATAGAAATGAAATACGACATCTCGTTTTAAGAAGCATTAGTACTCTATTTCTGTGATACGTAGACATCTGCAAACCATATTTCCTAGCAAGGAAGTGTCGCATTTACATTCTTGTGAAGTGAAATCGAGGTATACATGACACTTCGCAATGAATATTATATCTTATCATGAAACATAGAAGTGAGATGCGATATGGCATTTTAAGAAGCATTAGAACCCTATTAATACGATACGTAGACATCTGCAAACGCCACTTCCTAGCATAGAAGTGTCGCATTTACATTCTTTTGAAGTGAATACGAGATATACATGACACTTCGCAATGAATATTATATGTTATCATGAAACATTGGAGTGAGATGCGATATCGCGTTTTAAGAAGCATTAGAACTCTATTGCTACGATACCTAGACATCTGCAAACGCTATTTCCTAGCATGGATGTGTCGCATTTACATCCTTTTGAAGTGAATACGATGTGTACATAACACTTCGCAATGAATATTTTATCTTATCATGAAACATAGAAGTGAGATGCGATATCGCGTTTTAAGAAGCATTTGAAATCTATTGCTACGATACGTAGACATCTGCAAACGCTATTTCCTAGCATGGAAGTGTCGCATTTACATTCTTTTGTAGTGAATACGAAGTATACATGACACTTCGCAATGAATATTATATCTTATCATGAAACATAGAAGTGAGATGCGATATCGCGTTTTAGGAAGCATTAGAACTCTATTGCTACGATATGTAGACATCTGCAAACGCTACTTCCTAGCATGGAAGTGTCGCATTTACATTCTTTTGAAGTGAATACGAGATATACATGACACTCCGCAATGAATATTATATCTTATCATGATATATAGGAATGAGGTGCTATATCGCGTTTTGAGAAGCATTAGAACTCTATTGCTAATATACGTAGACATCTGCAAACAATATTTCCTAGCAAGGAAATGTCGCACTTACATTCCATTGAAGTCTATACGAGGTATACATAACATTACACAGTGAATATTATATCTTATTACGAAACATAGAAATGAAATACGACATCTCGTTTTAAGAAGCATTAGTACTCTATTGCTGTGATGCGTAGACATCTGCAAAGGCTATTTCCAAGCATGGAAGGGTCGCATTTACATTCTTTTGTAGTGAATACGAGGTATACATAACACTCAATAATGAATATTATATCTTATCATGAAACATAGAAATGAAATACGACTTCTCAATTTAAGAAGCATTAGAACTCTATTGCTACGATACGTAGACATCTGCAAACGCTATTTCCTAGCATGGAAGTGTCATATTTACATTCTTTTGAAGTGAATATGAGGTATACATGACACTTCGCAATGAATATTATATCTTATCGTGAAACATAGAAGTGAGATGCGATATCGCGTTCTAAGAAGCATTAGAACTCTATTTCTACGATACGTAGACATCTGCAAACGCTATTTCCTAACATGGAAGTGTCTTATTTACGTTCTTTTGAAGTGAATACGAGGTATACATGACACATCGCAATGAATATTATATCTTCTCATGAAACATAGCAGTGAGTTGCGATATCGCGTTTTAAGAAGCATTAGAACTCTATTGCTACGATACGTAGACATTTG
This sequence comes from Xylocopa sonorina, assembly GCF_050948175.1. Taxonomy (NCBI): domain Eukaryota; kingdom Metazoa; phylum Arthropoda; class Insecta; order Hymenoptera; family Apidae; genus Xylocopa; species Xylocopa sonorina. The sequence goes on from NW_027490442.1 coordinate 113,547, forward strand.
CAATGGCTATTCACTAGCATGGAAGGGTCGCATTTACATTTTGTTTGAAGTGAATACGAGACATACATGACACTTCGCAATGAATATTATATCTTATCATGAAACATAGGAATGAGGTGCTATATCGCGTTTTGAGAAGCATTAGAACTCTATTGCTAATATACGTAGATATCTGCAAACTCTATTTCCTAGCATGGAAATTTCGCACTTACATTCCACTGAAGTGAATACGAGGTATACGTAACATTACACAATGAATATTATATCTTATTACGAAACATAGAAATGAAATGCGGCATCTCGTTTTAAGACGCATTAGGACTCTATTGCAACGATACGTAGACATCTGCAAACGCTATTTCCTAGCATGGAAGTGTCGCATTTACATTCTTTTGAAGTGAATACGAGATATAAATGACACTTCGCAATGAATATTATATCTTGTCATGATACATAGAAGTGAGATGCGATATCGCGTTTTAAGAAGCATTAGAACCCTATTGCTACGATACTTAGACATCTGCAAACGCTACTTCCTAGCATGGAAGTGTCGCATTTACATTCATTTGAAGTGAATACGAGGTATACATGACACTTCACAATGAGTATTATATCTTATCACGGAACATAGAAATGAAATGAGGCATCTCGTTTTAAGAAGCATTAGAACTCTATTGCTACGATACGTAGACATCTGCAAACGCTATTTCCTAGCATGGAAGTGTCATATTTACATTCTTTTAAAGTGAATACGAGGTATACATGACACTTCGCAATGAATATTATATCTTATCGTGAAACATAGAAGTGAGATGCGATATCGCGTTCTAAGAAGCATTAGAACTCTATTGCTACGATACGTAGACATCTGCAAACGCTATTTCCTAACATGGAAGTGTCTTATTTACGTTCTTTTGAAGTGAATACGAGGTATACATGACACATCGCAATGAATATTATATCTTCTCATGAAACATAGCAGTGAGTTGCGATATCGCGTTTTAAGAAGCATTAGAACTCTATTGCTACGATACGTAGACATTTGCAATGGCTATTCACTAGCATGGAAGGGTCGCATTTCCATTCTTTTGAAGTGAGTACGAGGTATACATATCACTCCATAATGAAAATTATATCTTATCATGAAACATAGCAGTGAGATCCGATATCGCCTTTTAAGAAGCATTAGAACTCTATTGCTGCGATACGTAGACATCTGCAAACGCTATTTCCTAGCATGGAAGTGTCGCATTTACATTCTTTTGATGTGAATACGAGATATACATGACACTTCGCAATGAATATTATATCTTATCATGAAACATAGGAATGTGGTGCTATATCGCGTTTTGAGAAGCATTAGAACTCTATTGCCTATATACGTAGACATCTGCAAACTCTATTTCCTAGCAAGGAAATTTCGCACTTACATTCCACTGAAGTGAATACGAGGTATACATAACATTACACATTGAATATTATATCTTGTTACGAAACATAGAAATGAAATACGACATCTCGTTTTAAGAAGCATTAGTACTCTATTTCTGTGATACGTAGACATCTGCAAACCATATTTCCTAGCAAGGAATTGTCGCATTTACATTCTTGTGAAGTGAAATCGAGGTATACATGACACTTCGCAATGAATATTATATCTTATCATGAAACATAGAAGTGAGATGCGATATGGCATTTTAAGAAGCATTAGAACCCTATTAATACGATACGTAGACATCTGCAAACGCCACTTCCTAGCATGGAAGTGTCGCATTTACATTCTTTTGAAGTGAATACGAGGTATACATGACACTTCGCAATGAATATTATATCTTATCATGAAACATAGAAGAGAGATGCGATAGGGCATTTTAAGAATCATTAGAACTCTATTGTTTCGACACGTAGTCATCTGGTAATGCTATTTCCTAGCAAGGAAGTGTCGCATTAACATCCTTTTGAGGGGAATACGAGGTATACATGACACTTCGCAATGAATATTATATCTGAACATGAAACATAGAAATGAGATGCGACATCTCGTTTTAAGAAACATTAGAACTCTATTGCTAGGATACGTAGACACCTGCAAACGCTATTTCCTAGCATGTAAGTGTCGCATTTACATTCTTTTGAAGTGAATACGAGGTATACATGACACTTCGCAAAGAATATTATATCTTATCATGAAACATGGAAGTGAGATGCGATATCGCGTTCTAAGAAGCATTAGAACTCTATTGCTACGGTACGTAGACATCTGCAAAGGCTATTTCCTAGCATGGAAGGGTCGCATTTACATTCTTTTGAAGTGAGTACGAGGTATACATAACAATCCATAATGAATATTATATCTTATCATGAAACATAGCAGTGAGACGCGATATCGCGTTATAAGAAGTATTAGAACTCTATTGCTACGATACGTAGACATCTGCAAACGCTATTTCCTAGCATGGAAGTGTCGCATCTACATTCTTTTGAAGTGAATACGAAGTATACATGACAATTCGCAATGAATACTATACCTTATCATGAAACATAGAAGAGAGATGCGATATCGCGTCTTAGGAAGCATTAGAACTCTATTGCTACGATACGTAGACATCTGCAAACGCTACTTCCTAGCATGGAGGTGTCGCATTTACATTCTTTTGAAGTGAATACGAGGTAAACATGACAATTCGCAATGAATATTATACCTTATCATGAAACATGAAAGTGAGATGCAACATCTCGTTTTAAGAAGCATTAGAACTCTATTGCTAGGATACGTAGACATCTGCAAACGCTATTTCCTAGCATGTAAGTGTCGCATTTACGTCCTTTTGAAGTGAATACGAGGTATACATGACACTTCGCAATGAATATTATATCTTATCATGAAACATGGAAGTGAGATGCGATATCGCGTTTTAAGAAGCATTAGAACTCTATTGCTACGATACGTAGACATCTGCAAACGCTACTTCCTAGCATGGAGGTGTCGCATTTACATTCTTTTGAAGTGAATACGAGGTATACATGACACTTCGCAATGAATATTATATCTTACCATGAAACATAGAGGTGAGATGCGATATCGCGTTCTAAGAAGCATTAGAACTCTATTGCTACGATACGTAGACATCTGCAAACCCTATTTCCTAGCAAGGAAGTGTCGCATTTACTTTCATTTGAAGTGAATACGAGGTATACATAATACTCTACAATGAATATTATATCTTACCAAGAAACATAGAAATGAAATGCGACATCTCGTTTTATAAAGCATTAGAATTCTATTGCTGCGATACGTAGACATCTGCAAACGCTATTTCCTAGCATGTAAGTGTCGCATTTACATTCTTTTGAAGTGAATACGAGGTATACATGACACATCGCAATGATTATTATATCTTATCATGAAACATAGGTGTGAGATGCGATATCGCGTTTTAAGAAGCATTAGATCACCCTTGCTACGATACGTAGACATCTGTAAACGCTATTTCCTAGCATGTAAGTGTCGCGTTTACATTCTTTTGATGTGAATACGAGGTATACATGACACTTCGCAATGAATATTATATCTTATCATGAAACATAGAAATGCGATGCGACATCTCGTTTTAAGATGTATTAGATCTCTATTATGTCCATACGTAGTCGTCTGGAAACGCAATTTCCTAGCAAGGAAGTGTCGCACTTACATCCTTTTGAAGTGAATACGAAGTATACATAACACTTCGCACTGAATATTATATCTTATCATGAAACATAGAAATGAGATGCGGCATCTCGTTTTAAGAAGCATTAGAACTCTATTGCTGCGATACGTAGACATCTGCAAATGCTATTTCCTAGCATGTAAGTGTCGCATTTACATTCTTTTGAAGTGAATACGAGGTATACATGACACTTCGCAATGAATATTATACCTTACCATGAAACATAGAAGTGAGATGCGATATCGCGTTCTAAGAAGCATTAGAACTCTATTGCTACGATACGTAGACATCTGCAAACGCTATTTCCTAGCATGGAAGTGACTTATTTACGTTCTTTTGAAGTGAATACGAGGTATACATGACACTTCGCAATGAATATTATATCTTATCATGAAACATAGAAGTGAGATGCGATATCGCGTTCTAAGAAGCATTAGAAATCTATTGCTACGATACGTAGACATATGGAAACGTTATTCCCTAGCATGGAAGTGTCGCATTTACATTCTTTTGAAGTGAATACGAGATATACATGACACTTCGCAATGAATATTATATGTTATCATGAAACATTGGAGTGAGATGCGATATCGCGTTTTAAGAAGCATTAGAACTCTATTGCTACGATACCTAGACATCTGCAAACGCTATTTCCTAGCATGGATGTGTCGCATTTACATTCTTTTGAAGTGAATACGATGTGTACATAACACTTCGCAATGAATATTATATCTTACCATGAAACATAGAGGTGAGATGCGATATCGCGTTCTAAGAAGCATTAGAACTCTATTGCTACGATACGTAGACATCTGCAAACCCTATTTCCTAGCAAGGAAGTGTCGCATTTACTTTCATTTGAAGTGAATACGAGGTATACATAATACTCTACAATGAATATTATATCTTACCAAGAAACAGAAATGAAATGCGACATCTCGTTTTATAAAGCATTAGAACTCTATTGCTACGATATGTAGACATCTGCAAACGCTACTTCCTAGCATGGAAGTGTCGCATTTACATTCTTTTGAAGTGAATACGAGATATACATGACACTCCGCAATGAATATTATATCTTATCATGATATATAGGAATGAGGTGCTATATCGCGTTTTGAGAAGCATTAGAACTCTATTGCTAATATACGTAGACATCTGCAAACAATATTTCCTAGCAAGGAAATGTCGCACTTACATTCCATTGAAGTCTATACGAGGTATACAAAACATTACACAATGAATATTATATCTTATTACGAAACATAGAAATGAAATACGACATCTCGTTTTAAGAAGCATTAGTACTCTATTGCTGTGATGCGTAGACATCTGCAAAGGCTATTTCCAAGCATGGAAGGGTCGCATTTACATTCTTTTGTAGTGAATACGAGGTATACATAACACTCAATAATGAATATTATATCTTATCATGAAACATAGAAATGAAATACGACTTCTCAATTTAAGAAGCATTAGAACTCTATTGCTACGATACGTAGACATCTGCAAACGCTATTTCCTAGCATGGAAGTGCCGCATTTACATTCTTTTGAAGATAATACGAGGTATACATAACATTCCGCAATGAATATTATATCTTATTACGAAGCATAGAAATGAAATACGACTTCTCGTTTTAAGAAGCATTAGAACTCTATTGCTACGATACGTAGACATCTGCAAACAATATTTCCTAGCAAGGAAGTGTCGCATTTACATTCTTTTGAAGTGAATACGAGGTATACATAACATTCCGCAATGAATATTATATCTTATCACGAAACATAGAAATGAGATGCGACATCTCGTATTAAGAAGCATTAGAACTCTATTGCTACGATACGTAGACATCTGCAAACGCTATTTCCTAGCATGGAAGTGTCGCATTTTCATTCATTTGAAGTATATGCGTGGTATACATGACACTTCGCATTGAATATTATGTCTTATCATGAAACGTAGGAGTGAGATGCGATATGGCATTTTAAGAATCATTAGAACTCTATTGTTTCGACACGTAGTCATCTGAGAACGCTATTTCCTAGCAAGGAAGTGTCGCATTTACATTCTTTTGAAGTGACTACAAGGTATACATAACACTCCATAATGAATATTATATCTTAACATGAAACATAGCAGTGAGATGCGATATCGCGTTTTAAGAAGTATCAGAACTCTATTGCTACGATACGTAGACATCTGCAAACGCTATTTCCTAGCATGGAAGTGTCGCATCTACATTCTTTTGAAGTGAATACGAGGTATACATAACATTCCGCAATGAATATTATATCTTATCATGAAACGTAGGAGTGAGATGCGATATGGCATTTTAAGAATCATTAGAACTCTATTGTTTCGACACGTAGTCATCTGAAAACGCTATTTCCTGGCAAGGAAGTGTCGCATTTACATTCTTTTGAAGTGACTACAAGGTATACATAACACTCCATAATGAATATTATATCTTAACATGAAACATAGCAGTGAGAAGCGATATCGCGTTTTAAGAAGTATTAGAACTCTATTGCTACGATACGTAGACATCTGCAAACGCTATTTCCTAGCATGGAAGTGTCGCATCTACATTCTTTTGAAGTGAATACGAGGTATACATAACATTCCGCAATGAATATTATATCTTATTACGAAGCCTAGAAATGAAATACGACTTCTCGTTTTAAGAAGCATTAGAACTCTATTGCTACGATACGTAGACATCTGCAAACAATATTTCCTAGCAAGGAAGTGTCGCATTTACATTCTTTTGAAGTGAATACGAGGTATACATAACATTCCGCAATGAATATTATATCTTATCATGAAACATAGAAATGGGATGCGATATCGCTATTTAAGAAACATTAGAACTCTATTGCTTCGATACGTAGAAATCTTGGAACGCTATTTCCTTGAAAGGAAGTGGCGCATTTACAATCATTTGAAGTGAATACGAGGTATACATAACACTCTACCATGTATATTATATCTTATCACGAAACATAGAAATGAAATGTGACATCTCGTTTTAAGAAGCATTAGAACTCTATTGCTACGATACGTGGACATCTGCAAACGCTATTTCCTAGCATGTAAGTGTCGCATTTACATTCTTTTGAAGTGAAAACGAGGTATACATGACACATCGCAATGATTATTATATCTTATCATGAAACATAGATGTGAGATGCGATATCGCGATTTAAGAAGCACTAGAACTCTATTGCTACGATGCGTAGACATCTGCAAATGTTATTTCCTAGCAAGGAAGTGTCGCATTTACATTCTTTTGACGTGAATACGAGGTAAACATAACATTCCACAATGAAAATTACACCTTATTACGAAATATAGAAATGAAATGCGACTTCTCATTTTAAGAAGCATTAGAACTCTATTGCTACGATACGTAGACACCTGCAAACCCTATTTCCTAGCATGGAAGTGCCGCATTTACATTCTTTTGAAGTGAATACGAGGTATACATGACACTTCGCAATGAATATTATATCTTATCATAAAACATAGGAGTGAGATGCGATATCGCGTTTCAAGGAGCATTAGAACTCTATTGCTACGATACGTAGACATCTGCAAACAATATTTCCTAGCATGGAAGTGTCGCATTTACATTCTTTTGAAGTGAATACGAGGTATACATGACACTTCGCAATGAATATTATATCTTATCATGAAACATGGGAGTGAGATGCGATATGGCATTTTAAGAATCATTAGAACTCTATTGTTCCGACACGCAGTCATCTGGAAACGCTATTTCCTAGCAAGGAAGTGTCGCATTTGCATTCTTTTGAAGTGACTACGGGGTATACATAACACTCCATAATGAATATTATATCTTAACATGAAACATAGCAGTGAGATGCGATATCGCGTTTTAAGAAGCATTAGAACTCTATTGCTACGATACGTAGACATCTGCAAACGCTATTTCCTAGCTTGGAAGTGTCGCATCTACATTCTTTCGAAGATAATACGAGGTATACATAACATTCCGCAATGAATATTATACCTTATCATGAAGCATATAAGAGTGATGCGATATCGCGTTTTAAGAAGCATTAGAACTCTATTGCTACGATACGTAGACATCTGCAAACGCTATTTCCTAGCACGTAAGTGTCGCATTTACATTCTTTTGAAGTGAATACGAGGTATACATGACACATCGCAATGATTATTATATCTTATCATGAAACATAGGTGTGAGATACGATATCGCGTTTTAAGAAGCATTAGATCTCTCTTGCTACGATACGTAGACATCTGCAAACGCTATTTCCTAGCATGGAAGTGTCGCATTTACATTCTTTTGAATTTATTACGCGGTATACATAACACTCCACAATGAATATTACATCTTATCACGAAACATAGAAATGAAATGCGACATCTCGTTTTAAGTAGCATTAGAACTCTATTGCAACGATACGTATAAATCTGCAATCGCTATTTCCTAGCATGGAAATGACGCACTTGCATTCCATTAAAGCGAATACGAGGTATACATAACATTACACAATGCATATTATATCCTATTACGAAACATAGAAATGAAATACGACATCTCGTTTTAAGAAGCATTAGTACTCTATTGCTGTGATACGTAGACATCTGCAAACAATATTTCCTAGCATGTGAGTGTCGCATTTACATTCTTTTGAAGTGAGAACGAGGTATACATGACACTTCGCAATGAATATTATATCTTATCATGAAACATAGGTATGAGGTGCTATATCGCATTTTAAGAAGCATTAGAACCCTATTGCTACGATACGTAGACATCTGCAAACGCCACTTCCTAGCATGGAAGTGTCGCATTTACATTCTTTTGAAGTGAATACGAGGTATACATGACACTTCGCAATGAATATAATATCTTATCATGAAACATAGAAGTGAGATGCGATATGGCATTTTAAGAATCATTAGAACTCTATTGTGTCGACACGTAGTCATCTGGCAACGCTATTTCCTAGCAACGAAGTGTCGCATTCACATCCTTTTGAGGTGAATACGAGGTATACATGACACTTCGCAATGAATATTATATCTTATCATGAAACATGGAAGTGAGAAGCGATATCGCGTTCTAAGAAGCATTAGAACTCTATTGCTACGATACGTAGACATCTGCAAAGGCTATTTCCTAGCATGGAAGGGTCGCATTTACATTCTTTTGAAGTGAGTACGAGGTATACATAGCAATCCATAATGAATATTATATCTTATCATGAAATATAGCACTGAGATGCGATATCGCGTTATAAGAAGTATTAGAACTCTATTGCTACGATACGTAGACATCTGCAAACGCTATTTCCTAGCATGGAAGTGTCGCATCTACATTCTTTTGAAGTGAATACGAGGTGTACATGACAATTCGCAATGAATATTATACCTTATCATGAAACATAAAAGAGAGATGCGATATCGCGTCTTAGGAAGCATTAGAACTCTATTGCTACGATACGTAGACATCTGCAAACGCTACTTCCTAGCATGGAGGTGTCGCATTTACATTCTTTTGAAGTGAATACGAGGTATACATGACACTTCGCAATGAATATTATATCTTATCATGAAACATGGAAGTGAGGTGCGATATCGCGTTCTAAGAAGCTTTAGATCTCTCTTGCTACGATACGTAGACATCTGCAAACCCTATTTCCTAGCAAGGAAGTGTCGCATTTACATTCATTTGATGTGAATACGAGGTATACATAATACTCTACAATGAATATTATACCTTACCAAGAAACATAGAAATGAAATGCGACATCTCGTTTTATAAAGCATTAGAATTCTATTGCTGCGATACGTAAACATCTGCAAACGCTATTTCCTAGCATGTAAGTGTCGCATTTACATTCTTTTGAAGTGAATACGAGGTATACATGACACATCGCAATGATTATTATATCTTATCATGAAACATAGAAATGCGATGCGACATCTCGTTTTAAGATGTATTAGAACTCTATTATTTCCATACGTAGTCGTCTGGAAACGCAATTTCCTAGCAAGGAAGTGTCGCACTTACATCCTTTTGAATTGAATACGAAGTATACATGACACTTCGCAATGAATATTATATCTTATCATGAAACATAGAAATGCGATGCGACATCTCGTTCTAAGATGTATTAGAACTCTATTATTTCCATACGTAGTCGTCTGGAAACGCAATTTCCTAGCAAGGAAGTGTCCCACTTACATCCTTTTGAAGTGAATACGAAGTATACATAACACTTCGCACTGAATACTATATCTTATCATGAAACATAGAAATGAGATGCGGCATCTCGTTTTAAGAATAATTAGAACACTATTGTTACGACACGTAGACATCTGCAAACGCTATTTCCCAGCATGGAAGCGTCGCATTTACATTCGTGTCATGTGAATACGAAGTATACATGACACTTCGCAATGAATATTATATCTTATCATGAAACATAGATGTGAGATGCGATATCGCGTTCTAAGAAGCATTAGAACTCTATTGCTGCGATACGTAGACATCTGCAAATGCTATTTCCTAGCATGTAAGTGTCGCATTTACATTCTTTTGAAGTGAATACGAGGTATACATGACACTTCGCAATGAATATTATATCTTATCATGAAACATATAAGTGAGATGCGATATCGCGTTCTAAGAAGCATTAGAACTCTATTGCTGCGATACGTAGACATCTGCAAATGCTATTTCCTAGCATGTAAGTGTCGCATTTACATCCTTTTGAAGTGAATACGAGGTAATCATGACACTTCGCAATGAATATTATATCTTATCATGAAACATAGAAGTGAGATGCGATATCGCGTTCTAAGAAGCAATAGAAATTTATTGATACGATACATAGACATATGGAAACGCTATTCCCTAGCATGGAAGTGTCGCATTTACATTCTTTTGAAGTGAATGCGAGGTATACATAACACTCCACAATGAATATTGTATCTTATCACGAAACATAGAAATGAAATGCGACATCTAGTTTTAAGTAGCATTAAAACTCTACTGCTACGATACGTAGACATCTGCAAACGCTATTTCCTAGCATGGAAGTGTCGCATTTACATTCTTTTGAAGTGAATACGAGATACACATGACACTTCGCAATGAATATTATATGTTATCATGAAACATGGGAGTGAGATGCGATATCGCATTTTAAGAAGCATTAGAACTCTATTGCTACGTTACGTAGACATCTGCAAACCCTATTTCCTAGCATGGAAGTGTCGCATTTTCATTCATTTGAAGTATATGCGTGGTATACATGACACTTCGCATTGAATATTATGTCTTATTAGGAAACATAGGAATGAGATGCGATATCGCGTTTTAGGAAGCGTTAGGACTTTATTGCTACGATAAGTAGACACCTGCAAACGCTATTTCCAAGCAAGGAAGTGTCGCATTTACATTCTTTTGAAGTGAATACGAGGTATACATAACACTTCGCAATGAATATTATATCTTATCATGAAACGTAGGAGTGAGATGCGATATGGCATTTTAAGAATCATTAGAACTCTATTGTTTCGACACGTAGTCATCTGAAAACGCTATTTCCTAGCAAGGACGTGTCGCATTTACATTCTTTTGAAGTGACTACAAGGTATACATAACACTCCATAATGAATATTATATCTTAACATGAAACATAGCAGTGAGATGCGATATCGCGTTTTAAGAAGTATTAGAACTCTATTGCTACGATACGTAGACATCTGCAAACGCTATTTCCTAGCATGGAAGTGTCGCATCTACATTCTTTTGAAGTGAATACGAGGTATACATAACATTCCGCAATGAATATTATATCTTATTACGAAGCATAGAAATGAAATACGACTTCTCGTTTTAAGAAGCATTAGAACTCTATTGCTACGATACGTAGACATCTGCAAACAATATTTCCTAGCAAGGAAGTGTCGCATTTACATTCTTTTGAAGTGAATACGAGGTATACATGACACTTCGCAATGAATATTATATCTTATCATGAAACGTAGGAGTGAGATGCGATATGGCATTTTAAGAATCATTAGAACTCTATTGTTTCGACACGTAGTCATCTGAAAACGCTATTTCCTAGCAAGGAAGTGTCGCATTTACATTCTTTTGAAGTGACTACAAGGTATACATAACACTCCATAATGAATATTATATCTTAACATGAAACATAGCAGTGAGATGCGATATCGCGTTTTAAGAAGCATTAGAACTCTATTGCTACGATACGTAGACATCTGCAAACGCTATTTCCTAGCATGGAAGTGTCGCATCTACATTCTTTTGAAGATAATTCGAGGTATACATAACATTCCGCAATGAATATTATACCCTATCATGAAACATATAAGAGAGATGCGATATCGCGTTTTAGGAAGCATTAGAACTCTACTGCTACGATACGTAGACATCTGCAAAGGCAATTTCCTAGCATGGAAGGGTCGCATTTACATTCTTTTGAAGTGAGTACGAGGTATACATGACACTTCGCAATGAATATTATATCTGAACATGAAACATAGAAGTGAGATGCAACATCTCGTTTTAAGAAGCATTAGAACTCTATTGCTACGATACGTAGGCATCTGCAAACGCTATTCCCTAGCATGGAAGTGTCGCATTTACATTCTTTTGAAGTGAATACGAGATATACATGACACTTCGCAATGGATACTATATCTTACCATGAAATATAGAAGTGAGATGCGATATCGCGTTTTAGGAAGCATTAGAACTCTATTGCTACGATACGTAGACATCTGCAAACGCTATTTCCTAGCAAGGAAGTGTCGCATTTACATTCTTTTGAAGTGAATACGAGGTATACATAACATTCCGCAATGAATATTATATCTTATCATGAAACATAGAAGTGGGATGCGATATCGCTATTTAAGAAACATTAGAACTCTATTGCTTCGATACGTAGACATCTGGGAACGCTAGTTCCTTGAAAGGAAGTGGCTCATTTACATTCATTTGAAGTGAATACGCGGTATACATAACACTCTACAATGAATATTATATCTTACCACGAAATATAGATATGAAATGCGACATCTCGTTTTAAGAAGCATTAGAACTCTATTGCTGCGATACGTATACATCTGCAAACGGTATTTCCTAGCATGTAAGTGTCGCATTTACATTCCTTTGAAGTTAATACGAGGTATACATGACTCTTCGCAATGAATATTATATCTTATCTCGAAACATAGATGTGAGATGCGATATCGCGATTTAAGAAGCACTAGAACTCTATTGCTACGATGCGTAGACATCTGCAAACCCTATTTCCTAGCATGGAAGTGTCGCATTTTCATTCATTTGAAGTATATGCGTCGTATACATGACACTTCGCATTGAATATTATGTCTTATTAGGAAACATAGGAATGAGATGCGATATCGCGTTTTAGGAAGCGTTAGGACTCTATTGCTACGATACGTAGACACCTGCAAACGCTATTTCCTAGCAAGGAAGTGTCGCATTTACATTCTTTTGAAGTGAATACGAGGTATACATGACACTTCGCAATGAATATTATATCTTATCATGAAACGTAGGAGTGAGATGCGATATGGCATTTTAAGAATCATTAGAACTCTATTGTTTCGACACGTAGTCAACTGAAAACGCTATTTCTTAGCAAGGAAGTGTCGCATTTACATTCTTTTGAAGTGACTACAAGGTATACATAACACTCCATAATGAATATTATATCTTAACATGAATCATAGCAGTGAGATGCGATATCGCGTTTTAAGAAGTATTAGAACTCTATTGCTACGATACGTAGACATCTGCAAACGCTATTTCCTAGCATGGAAGTGTCGCATCTACATTCTTTTGAAGTGAACACGAGGTATACATGACAATTCGCAATGAATATTATACCTTATCATGAAACATAGAAGAGAGATGCGATATCGCGTTTTAGGAAGCATTAGAACTCTACTGCTGCGATACGTAGACATCTGCAAAGGCTATTTCCTAGCAAGGAAGTGTCGCATTTACATTCATTTGAAGTGAATACGAGGTATACATTATACTCTACAATGAATATTATATCTTACCAAGAAACATAGAAATGAAATGCGACATCTCGTTTTATAATGCATTAGAATTCTATTGCTGCGATACGTAGACATCTGCAAACGCTATTTCCTAGCATGTAAGTGTCGCATTTACATTCTTTTGAAGTAAATACGAGGTATACATGACACATCGCAATGATTATAATATCTTATCATGAAACATAGGTGTGAGATGCGATATCGCGTTTTAAGAAGCATTAGATCTCCCTTGCTACGATACGTAGACATCTGCAAACGCTATTTCCTAGCATGGAAGTTTCGCATTTACATTCTTTTGAAGTGAATACGAGATATACATGACACTTCGCAATGGATACTATATCTTATCATGAAACATAGAAGTGAGATGCGATATCGCGTTTTAGGAAGCATTAGAACCCTATTGCTACGATGCGTAGACATCCGCAAACGTTATTTCCTAGCAAGAAAGTGTCGCATTTACATTCTTTTGAAGTTAATACGAGGTATACATGACACATCGCAATGATTATTATATCTTATCATGAAACATAGATGTGAGATGCGATATCGCGATTTAAGAAGCACTAGAACTCTATTGCTACGATGCGTAGACATCTGCAAATGTTATTTCCTAGCAAGGAAGTGTCGCATTTACATTCTTTTGACGTGAATACGAGGTAAACATAACATTCCACAATGAAAATTACACCTTATTACGAAATATAGAAATGAAATGCGACTTCTCATTTTAAGAAGCATTAGAACTCTATTGCTACGATACGTAGACATCTGCAAACCCTATTTCCTAGCATGGAAGTGCCGCATTTACATTCTTTTGAAGTGAATACGAGGTATACATGACACTTCGCAATGAATATTATATCTTATCATGAAACATAGGAGTGAGATGCGATATCGCGTTTCAAGAAGCATTAGAACTCTATTGCTACGATACGTAGACATCTGCAAACAATATTTCCTAGCATGGAAGTGTCGCATTTACATTCTTTTGAAGTGAATACGAGGTATACATGGCACTTCGCAATGAATATTATATCTTATCATGAAACATAGGAGTGAGATGCGATATGGCATTTTAAGAATCATTAGAGCTCTATTGTTCCGACACGTAGTCATCTGGAAACGCTATTTCCTAGCAAGGAAGTGTCGCATTTGCATTCTTTTGAAGTGACTACGGGGTATACATAACACTCCATAATGAATATTATATCTTAACATGAAACATAGCAGTGAGATGCGATATCGCGTTTTAAGAAGCATTAAAACTCTATTGCTACGATACGTAGACATCTGCAAACGCTATTTCCTAGCTTGGAAGTGTCGCATCTACATTCTTTTGAAGATAATACGAGGTATACATAACATTCCGCAATGAATATTATACCTTATCATGAAACATATAAGAGAGATGCGATATCGCGTTTTAGGAAGCATTAGAACTCTACTGCCACGATACGTAGACATCTGCAAAGGCTATTTCCTAGCATGGAAGGGTCGCATTTACATTCTTTTGAAGTGAGTACTAGGTATACATGACACTTCGCAATCAATATTATATCTGAACATGAAACATAGAAGTGAGATGCAACATCTCGTTTTAAGAAGCATTAGAACTCTATTGCTACGATACGTAGGCATCTGCAAACGCTATTCCCTAGCATGGAAGTGTCGCATTTACATTCTTTTGAAGTGAATACGAGATATACATGACACTTCGCAATGGATACTATATCTTATCATGAAATATAGAAGTGAGATGCGATATCGCGTTTTAGGAAGCATTAGAACACTATTGCTACGATACGTAGACATCTGCAAACGCTATTTCCTAGCAAGGAAGTGTCGCATTTACATTCTTTTGAAGTGAATACGAGGTATACATAACATTCCGCAATGAATATTATATCTCATAACGAAACATAGAAATGAGATGTGACATCTCGTATTAAGAAGCATTAGAACTCTATTGCTACGATACGTAGTCATCCGCAAACGCAATTTCCTAGCATGGAAGTGTCGCATTTACATTCTTCTGATGTGAATACGAGATATACATGACACTTCGCAATGCATATTATATCTTATCATGAAACATAGAAATGGGATGCGATATCGCTATTTAAGAAACATTAGAACTCTATTGCTTCGATACGTAGACATCTGGGAACGCTAGTTCCTTGAAAGGAAGTGGCTCATTTACATTCATTTGAAGTGAATACGCGGTATACATAACACTCTACAATGAATATTATATCTTACCACGAAATATAGATATGAAATGCGACATCTCGTTTTAAGAAGCATTAGAACTCTATTGCTGCGATACGTATACATCTGCAAACGGTATTTCCTAGCATGTAAGTGTCGCATTTACATTCCTTTGAAGTTAATACGAGGTATACATGACTCTTCGCAATGAATATTATATCTTATCTCGAAACATAGATGTGAGATGCGATATCGCGATTTAAGAAGCACTAGAACTCTATTGCTACGATGCGTAGACATCTGCAAATGTTATTTCCTAGCAAGGAAGTGTCGCATTTACATTCTTTTGAAGTTAATACGAGGTATACATGACACATCGCAATGATTATTATATCTTATCATGAAACATAGATGTGAGATGCGATATCGCGATTTAAAAAGCACTAGAACTCTATTGCTACGATGCGTAGACATCTGCAAATGTTATTTCCTAGCAAGGAAGTGTCGCATTTACATTCTTTTGACGTGAATACGAGGTAAACATAACATTCCACAATGAAAATTACACCTTATTACGAAATATAGAAATGAAATGCGACTTCTCATTTTAAGAAGCATTAGAACTCTATTGCTACGATACGTAGACATCTGCAAACCCTATTTCCTAGCATGGAAGTGCCGCATTTACATTCTTTTGAAGTGAATACGAGGTATACATGACACTTCGCAATGAATATTATATCTTATCATGAAACATAGGAGTGAGATGCGATATCGCGTTTCAAGAAGCATTAGAACTCTATTGCTACGATACGTAGACATCTGCAAACAATATTTCCTAGCATGGAAGTGTCGCATTTACATTCTTTTGAAGTGAATACGAGGTATACATGACACTTCGCAATGAATATTATATCTTACCATGAAACATAGGAGTGAGATGCGATATGGCATTTTAAGAATCATTAGAGCTCTATTGTTCCGACACGTAGTCATCTGGAAACGCTATTTCCTAGCAAGGAAGTGTCGCATTTGCATTCTTTTGAAGTGACTACAGGGTATACATAACACTCCATAATGAATATTATATCTTAACATGAAACATAGCAGTGAGATGCGATATCGCGTTTTAAGAAGCATTAGAACTCTATTGCTACGATACGTAGACATCTGCAAACGCTATTTCCTAGCTTGGAAGTGTCGCATCTACATTCTTTTGAAGATAATACGAGGTATACATAACATTCCGCAATGAATATTATACCTTATCATGAAACATATAAGAGAGATGCGATATCGCGTTTTAGGAAGCATTAGAACTCTACTGCTACGATACGTAGACATCTGCAAAGGCTATTTCCTAGCATGGAAGGGTCGCATTTACATTCTTTTGAAGTGAGTACGAGGTATACATGACACTTCGCAATGAATATTATATCTGAACATGAAACATAGAAGTGAGATGCAACATCTCGTTTTAAGAAGCATTAGGACTCTATTGCTACGATACGTAGACATCTGCGAACGCTATTTCCTAGGGTGGAAACGTCGCATTTACATTGTTTTGAAGTAAATACGAGGTATACATGACACTTCGCAATGAACATTATATCTTATCATGAATCATAGAAGCGAGATGCGGTATCGCGGTTTAAGAAGCATTAGAACCCTATTGCCTCGATGCGGAGATATCTGCAAAGGCTATTTCCTAGCATGGAAATGTCACATTTACATTCTTTTGAAGTGAATACCAGGTGTACATGACACATCCCAATGAATATTATATCATATCACGAAACATGGAAATGAGATGTGATATCGCGTTTTAAGAAGCATTAGAACTCTATGGCTTCGATGCGGAGACATCTGCAAACGCTATTTCCAAGCATGGAAGTGTCGCACTTACATTCTTTTGAAGTGAATACGAGGTATACATGACACTTCGCAATGAATATTATATCTTATCACGAATCATATAAATGAGATGCGATATCGCGATTTAAGTAGCATTGGTACTCTATTGCTACGATACGTAGACATCTGCGAACGCTATTTCCTAGGATGGAAACGTCGCATTTACATTGTTTTGAAGTAAATACGAGGTATACATGACACTTCGCAATGAACATTATATCTTATCATGTACCATAAAAGTGAGATGCGATATCGCGTTTTAAGAAGCATTAGAACCCTATTGCCTCGATGCGGAGATATCTGCAAAGGCTATTTCCTAGCATGGAAATGTCACATTTACATTCTTTTGAAGTGAATACCAGGTGTACATGACACATCCCAATGAATATTATATCTTATCACGAAACATAGAAATGAGATGCGATATCGAGATATAAGTAGCATTAGAACTCTATTGCTACCATACGTAGACATCTGAATACGCTATTTCCTAGCAGGGAAGTGTCGCATTTACATTCGTTTGGAGTGAATACCAGGTATACATGACACTTCGCAATGAATATTATATCTTATCATGAAGCATAGAAATGAGATGCGATATCTCGTTTTGAGAAGTATTAGAACTCCATTGCTACGATACGTAGTCATCTGCAAACGCTATTTCCTAGCAAGGAAGGTTAGCATTTACATTCTTTTGAAGTGAATACGAGGTATATATGACACTTCGCAATGAACATTACATCTTATCATGTAACATAAAAGTGAGATGCGATATCGCGTCTTAAGAAGAATTAGAACCCTATTTCCTCGATGCGGAGATATCTGCAAACGCTATTTCCTAGCATGGAAGTGTCGCATTTACATTCTTTTGAAGTGAATTCGAGGTATACATGACACTTCGGAATGAATATTATATCTTATCACGAAACATACAAATGAGATGCGAAATCGCGATTTAAGTAGCATTAGAACTGTATTGCTACGATACGTAGACATCTGAATACGCCATTTCCTAGCAAGGAAGTGTCGCATTTACATTCGTTTGGAGGGAATACGAGGTATACATGACACTTCGCAATGAATATTATATCATATCACGAAACATGGAAATGAGATGTGATATCGCGTTTTAAGAAGCATTAGAACTCTATGGCTTCGATGCGGAGACATCTGCAAACGCTATTTCCAAGCATGGAAGTGTCGCACTTACATTCTTTTGAAGTGAATACGAGGTATACATGATACTTCGCAATGAATATTATATCTTATCACGAAGCATATAAATGAGATGCGATATCGCGATTTAAGTAGCATTAGAACACTATTGCTACGATACGTAGACATCTGCGAACGCTATTTCCTAGGGTGGAAACGTCGCATTTACATTGTTTTGAAGTAAATACGAGGTATACATGACACTTCGCAATGAACATTATATCTTATCATGAAACATAGAAGCGAGATGCGGTATCGCGTTTTAAGAAGCATTAGAACCCTATTGCCTCGATGCGGAGATATCTGCAAAGGCTATTTCCTAGCATGGAAATGTCACATTTACATTCTTTTGAAGTGAACACCAGGTGTACATGACACATCCCAATGAATATTATATCATATCACGAAACATGGAAATGAGATGTGATATCGCGTTTTAAGAAGCATAAGAACTCTATGGCCTCGATGCGCAGATATCTGCAAACGCTATTTCCTAGCAAGGATGTGTCGCATTTACATTCGTTTGGAGCGAATACGAGGTATACATGACACTTCGCAATGAATATTATATCTTATCATGAAACATAGAAGAGAGATGCGATATCGCGTTTTAAGAAGCATTAGAACTCTATTGCCTCGACGAGTGGAGATTTGCAGACGCCATTTCCTAGCATGGAAGTGTCGCACTTACATTCTTTTGAAGTGAACACGAGGTATACATAACACTCCACAATGAATATTATATCTCATTATGAAACATAGGAATAAGATGTAATATGGCGATTTAAGAAGCATTAGAACTCTATTGCTTCGATACGTAGACATCTGCAAGCGCTATTTCCTAGCAAGGAAGTGTCGCGTTTACATTCTTTTGAAGTGAATACGAGGTATACGTAACACTCCACAATGAATATTATATCTTATTATGAAACATTGAAATGAGATGTAATATGGCGATTTAAGAAGCACTAGAACTCTATTGCTTCGATACGTAGACATCTGCAAACGCTACTTCCTAACAAGGAAGAGTCACATTTACATTCATTTGAAAGGAATACGAGGTATACATGACACTTCGCGATGAATATTATATCTTATCACGAAACATATAAATGAGATGCGATATCGCGATTTAAGTAGCATTAGAACTCTATTGCTACGATACGTAGACATCTGAATACGCCATTTCCTAGCAAAGAAGTGTCGCATTTACATTCGTTTGGATGGAATACGAGGTATACATGACACTTCGCAATGAATATTATATCTTATCATGTAACATAGAAGAGAGATGCGATTTCGCGTTTTAAGAAGCATTAGAACTCTATGGCCTCGATGCGGAGACATCTGCAAACGCTATTTCCTAGCATGGAAGTGTCGCACTTACATTCTTTTGAAGTGAATACGAGGTATACATGATGCTTCGCAATGAATATTATATCTTATCACGATACATAAAAATGAGATGCGATATCGCGATTTAAGTAGCATTAGAACACTATTGCTACGATACGTAGACATCTGCAAACGCTATTTCCTAGCATGGAAGTGTCGCACTTACATTCTTTAGAAGTGAATACGTGGTATACATGACACTTCGCAATGAATATTACATCTTATTACGAAACATATATATGAGTTGCGATATCGCGATTTAAGTAGCATTAGAACTCTATTGCTACGATACGTAGACATCTGCAAACGCTATTTCGTAGCAAGCAATAGTCGCATTTACATTCTTTAATAGTGAATACGAGGAGTACATAACACTTCGCAATGAATATTATATCTTATCACGAAACATAGAAATGAGATGCTATATCGCGATTTATGAAGCATTTGATGTCTATTACTTCGATACGTAGACATCTGCAAACGCTATTTCCTAGCAAGGACGTGTGGCATTTACATTCTTTTGATGTGTATACGAGGTATTCATAACACTGCACAATGAATATTATATCTTATCATGAAACATAGAAATGAGATGCGATATGACGATTTAAGTAGCATTAGAACACTATTGCTTCGACACGTAGACATCTGCAAACACTATTTCCTAGCAGGGATCTGTCGCATTCACATTCGTTTGAATTGTATGCGAGGTATACATGAAACTTCGCAATGAATATTATATATTATCATGAAACATAGATATGAGAAGCGATATCGCGAATTAGCAAGCTTTAGAACACTATTGCTTCGATACGTAGGCATCTGCAAACGCTACTTCCTAGCAAGGACGTGTCGCATTAAATTCTTTTGAAACGAATACGAGGAATACATAACACTCCACACTGAATATTATATATTACCATGAAGCATAGTAATGAGTAGCGATATCGTGTTTTGAGAAGCATTAGAACTCTAATGCCACGATACGTAGACATCTGCAAACGCTATTTCTTAGCAAGGAAGTGTCGCATTTACATCCATTTGAAGTATAGACGAGATATACATAACACTGCACAATGAATTTTGTATCTTATCATGAAGCGTAGAAATGAGATGCGATATGGCGATTTAAGAAGCATTAGAACTCTAATGCCACGATACGTAGACATCTGCAAACGCTATTTCCTAGCAAGGAAGTGTCGCATTTACATCCATTTGAAGTATAGACGAGATATACATAACACTGTACAATGAATATTACATCTTATCATGAAACATAGAAATGAGATGCGATATGGCGATTTAAGAAGCATTAGAACACTACTGCTTCGATACGTAGACATCTGCAAACGCTACTTCCTAGCAAGGAAGTGTGGCATTTACATTCCTTTGAAAGGAATACGAGGTATACGTGACACTTCGCAATGAATATTATATCTTATCATGAAACATAGAAATGAGATGCGATATTACGATTTAAGAAGCACTAGAAATGTATTGCTTCGATACGTAGACATCTGCAAACTCTACTTCCTAGCAAGAAAGTGTCGCATTTACATTCATTTTAAGTGTATGCGAGGTATACATGACCCTTCGCAATGAATATTATATATTGTCATGAAACATAGAAATGAGATGCGATATCGCGATTTAAGAATCATTAGAACACTATTGCTTCGATACGTAGGCATCTGCAAACGCTACTTCCTAGCAAGGACGTGTCGCATTTACATCCTTTTGAAACGAATACGAGGTATACATAAGACTCCACAATGAATATTATATCTTATCATGAAACATAGAAATGAGATGCGATATGGCGATCTAAGAAGCACTAGAACTCTACTGCTTCGATACGTAGACTTCTGCAAACGCCATTTACTAGCAAGGAAGTGTCGCATTTACATTCTCTTGAAGTGAATACGAGGTATACATAACACTCCACAATGAATATTATATCTTATCATGAAACATAGAAATGTGATGTAATATGGCGACTTAAGAAGCATTAGAACACTATTTCTTCGATACGTAGGCATCTGCAAACGCTACTTCCTAGCAAGGAAGTGTCGCATTTACATTCTTTTGAAAGGAATACAAGGTATACATGACACTTCGCAATGAATATTATATCTTATCATGAAACATAGAAATGAGATGCGATATGGCGATTTATGAAGCATTTGATGTCTATTACTTCGATACGTAGACATCTGCAAACGCTATTTCCTAGCAAGAAATTGTAGCATTTACATCCATTTGAAGTATAGACGAGATATACATAACACTGCACAATGTATATTATATCTTATCATGAAACATAGAGATGAGTTGCGATATCGCGATTTAAGAAGCATTAGAAATCTATTGCTTCGATTCGTAGACATCTGCAAACGCTATTTCCTAGCACGGAAGTGTCGCATTTACATACATTTTAAGTGTATGCGAGGTAGACATGACCCATCGCAATGAATATTATATATTGCCATGAAACATAGAAATGAGATGCGATATCGCGATTTAAGAATCATTAGAACACTATTGCTTCGATACGTAGACATTTGCAAACGCTACTTCCTAACAAGGGAGTGTCGCATTTACATTCTGTTGAAAGGAATACGAAGTATACATGACACTTCACAATGAATATTATATCTTATCATGAAACATAGAATTGAAATGCGATATGGCGATTTATGAAGCATTAGAACTCTATTGCTTCGATACGTGGACATCTGCAAACGCTATTTCCTAGCAAGGAAGTGCCGCAATTGCATTCTTTTGAGGTGAATACGAGGTATACATAACACTGCACAATGAATATTATATCTCATCATGAAACATAGAAATTAGATGCGATATCGCGATTTAAGAAGCATTAGAACTCCATTGCTACGATACGTAGTCATCTGCAAACGCTATTTCCTAGCAAGGAAGATTAGCATTTACATTCTTTTGAAGTGAATACGAGGTATATATGACACTTCGCAATGAACATTACATCTTATCATGTAACATAAAAGTGAGATGCGATATCGCGTCTTAAGAAGAATTAGAACCCTATTTCCTCGATGCGGAGATATCTGCAAACGCTATTTCCTAGCATGGAAGTGTCGCATTTACATTCTTTTGAAGTGAATTCGAGGTATACATGACACTTCGGAATGAATATTATATCTTATCACGAAACATACAAATGAGATGCGAAATCGCGATTTAAGTAGCATTAGAACTGTATTGCTACGATACGTAGACATCTGAATACGCCATTTCCTAGCAAGGAAGTGTCGCATTTACATTCGTTTGGAGGGAATACGAGGTATACATGACACTTCGCAATGAATATTATATCATATCACGAAACATGGAAATGAGATGTGATATCGCGTTTTAAGAAGCATTAGAACTCTATGGCTTCGATGCGGAGACATCTGCAAACGCTATTTCCAAGCATGGAAGTGTCGCACTTACATTCTTTTGAAGTGAATACGAGGTATACATGATACTTCGCAATGAATATTATATCTTATCACGAAGCATATAAATGAGATGCGATATCGCGATTTAAGTAGCATTAGAACACTATTGCTACGATACGTAGACATCTGCGGACGCTATTTCCTAGGGTGGAAACGTCGCATTTACATTGTTTTGAAGTAAATACGAGGTATACATGACACTTCGCAATGAACATTATATCTTATCATGAAACATAGAAGCGAGATGCGGTATCGCGTTTTAAGAAGCATTAGAACCCTATTGCCTCGATGCGGAGATATCTGCAAAGGCTATTTCCTAGCATGGAAATGTCACATTTACATTCTTTTGAAGTGAACACCAGGTGTACATGACACATCCCAATGAATATTATATCATATCACGAAACATGGAAATGAGATGTGATATCGCGTTTTAAGAAGCATAAGAACTCTATGGCCTCGATGCGCAGATATCTGCAAACGCTATTTCCTAGCAAGGATGTGTCGCATTTACATTCGTTTGGAGCGAATACGAGGTATACATGACACTTCGCAATGAATATTATATCTTATCATGAAACATAGAAGAGAGATGCGATATCGCGTTTTAAGAAGCATTAGAACTCTATTGCCTCGACGAGTGGAGATTTGCAGACGCCATTTCCTAGCATGGAAGTGTCGCACTTACATTCTTTTGAAGTGACCACGAGGTATACATAACACTCCACAATGAATATTATATCTCATTATGAAACATAGGAATAAGATGTAATATGGCGATTTAAGAAGCATTAGAACTCTATTGCTTCGATACGTAGACATCTGCAAGCGCTATTTCCTAGCAAGGAAGTGTCGCGTTTACATTCTTTTGAAGTGAATACGAGGTATACGTAACACTCCACAATGAATATTATATCTTATTATGAAACATTGAAATGAGATGTAATATGGCGATTTAAGAAGCACTAGAACTCTATTGCTTCGATACGTAGACATCTGCAAACGCTACTTCCTAACAAGGAAGAGTCACATTTACATTCATTTGAAAGGAATACGAGGTATACATGACACTTCGCGATGAATATTATATCTTATCACGAAACATATAAATGAGATGCGATATCGCGATTTAAGTAGCATTAGAACTCTATTGCTACGATACGTAGACATCTGAATACGCCATTTCCTAGCAAAGAAGTGTCGCATTTACATTCGTTTGGATGGAATACGAGGTATACATGACACTTCGCAATGAATATTATATCTTATCATGTAACATAGAAAAGAGATGCGATTTCGCGTTTTAAGAAGCATTAGAACTCTATGGCCTCGATGCGGAGACATCTGCAAACGCTATTTCCTAGCATGGAAGTGTCGCACTTACATTCTTTTGAAGTGAATACGAGGTATACATGATGCTTCGCAATGAATATTATATCTTATCACGATACATAAAAATGAGATGCGATATCGCGATTTAAGTAGCATTAGAACTCTATTGCTACGATACGTAGACATCTGCAAACGCTATTTCGTAGCAAGCAATAGTCGCATTTACATTCTTTAATAGTGAATACGAGGAGTACATAACACTTCGCAATGAATATTATATCTTATCACGAAACATAGAAATGAGATGCTATATCGCGATTTATGAAGCATTTGATGTCTATTACTTCGATACGTAGACATCTGCAAACGCTATTTCCTAGCAAGGACGTGTGGCATTTACATTCTTTTGATGTGTATACGAGGTATTCATAACACTGCACAATGAATATTATATCTTATCATGAAACATAGAAATGAGATGCGATATGACGATTTAAGTAGCATTAGAACACTATTGCTTCGACACGTAGACATCTGCAAACACTATTTCCTAGCAGGGATCTGTCGCATTCACATTCGTTTGAATTGTATGCGAGGTATACATGAAACTTCGCAATGAATATTATATATTATCATGAAACATAGATATGAGAAGCGATATCGCGAATTAGCAAGCTTTAGAACACTATTGCTTCGATACGTAGGCATCTGCAAACGCTACTTCCTAGCAAGGACGTGTCGCATTAAATTCTTTTGAAACGAATACGAGGAATACATAACACTCCACACTGAATATTATATATTACCATGAAGCATAGTAATGAGTAGCGATATCGTGTTTTGAGAAGCATTAGAACTCTAATGCCACGATACGTAGACATCTGCAAACGCTATTTCTTAGCAAGGAAGTGTCGCATTTACATCCATTTGAAGTATAGACGAGATATACATAACACTGCACAATGAATATTATATCTTATCATGAAGCGTAGAAATGAGATGCGATATGGCGATTTAAGAAGCATTAGAACTCTAATGCCACGATACGTAGACATCTGCAAACGCTATTTCCTAGCAAGGAAGTGTCGCATTTACATCCATTTGAAGTATAGACGAGATATACATAACACTGTACAATGAATATTACATCTTATCATGAAACATAGAAATGAGATGCGATATGGCGATTTAAGAAGCATTAGAACACTACTGCTTCGATACGTAGACATCTGCAAACGCTACTTCCTAGCAAGGAAGTGTGGCATTTACATTCCTTTGAAAGGAATACGAGGTATACGTGACACTTCGCAATGAATATTATATCTTATCATGAAACATAGAAATGAGATGCGATATTACGATTTAAGAAGCACTAGAAATGTATTGCTTCGATACGTAGACATCTGCAAACTCTACTTCCTAGCAAGAAAGTGTCGCATTTACATTCATTTTAAGTGTATGCGAGGTATACATGACCCTTCGCAATGAATATTATATATTGTCATGAAACATAGAAATGAGATGCGATATCGCGATTTAAGAATCATTAGAACACTATTGCTTCGATACGTAGGCATCTGCAAACGCTACTTCCTAGCAAGGACGTGTCGCATTTACATCCTTTTGAAACGAATACGAGGTATACATAAGACTCCACAATGAATATTATATCTTATCATGAAACATAGAAATGAGATGCGATATGGCGATCTAAGAAGCACTAGAACTCTACTGCTTCGATACGTAGACTTCTGCAAACGCCATTTACTAGCAAGGAAGTGTCGCATTTACATTCTCTTGAAGTGAATACGAGGTATACATAACACTCCACAATGAATATTATATCTTATCATGAAACATAGAAATGTGATGTAATATGGCGACTTAAGAAGCATTAGAACACTATTTCTTCGATACGTAGGCATCTGCAAACGCTACTTCCTAGCAAGGAAGTGTCGCATTTACATTCTTTTGAAAGGAATACAAGGTATACATGACACTTCGCAATGAATATTATATCTTATCATGAAACATAGAAATGAGATGCGATATGGCGATTTATGAAGCATTTGATGTCTATTACTTCGATACGTAGACATCTGCAAACGCTATTTCCTAGCAAGAAATTGTAGCATTTACATCCATTTGAAGTATAGACGAGATATACATAACACTGCACAATGTATATTATATCTTATCATGAAACATAGAGATGAGTTGCGATATCGCGATTTAAGAAGCATTAGAAATCTATTGCTTCGATTCGTAGACATCTGCAAACGCTATTTCCTAGCACGGAAGTGTCGCATTTACATACATTTTAAGTGTATGCGAGGTAGACATGACCCATCGCAATGAATATTATATATTGCCATGAAACATAGAAATGAGATGCGATATCGCGATTTAAGAATCATTAGAACACTATTGCTTCGATACGTAGACATTTGCAAACGCTACTTCCTAACAAGGGAGTGTCGCATTTACATTCTGTTGAAAGGAATACGAAGTATACATGACACTTCACAATGAATATTATATCTTATCATGAAACATAGAATTGAAATGCGATATGGCGATTTATGAAGCATTAGAACTCTATTGCTTCGATACGTGGACATCTGCAAACGCTATTTCCTAGCAAGGAAGTGCCGCAATTGCATTCTTTTGAGGTGAATACGAGGTATACATAACACTGCACAATGAATATTATATCTCATCATGAAACATAGAAATTAGATGCGATATCGCGATTTAAGAAGCATTAGGACACTACTGCTTCGATACGTAGACATCTGCAAACGCTATTTCCTAGCAAGGAAGTGTCGCATTTTCGTTCGTTTGAAGTGTATGCGAGGTATACATGACACTTCGCAGTTAATATTATATATTATCATGAAACATAGAAATGAGAAGCGATATGGCGATTTAAGAAGAATTAGATCCCTATTGCTTCGATACGTAGACATCTGCAATCGCTACTTCCTGGCAAGGAAGTGTCGCAATTACATTCTTTTGAAAGGAATACGAGGTATACATGACACTTCGCAATGAATACTATATCTTATCATGACACGTAGATATGAGATACGATATGACGGTTTAAGAAGCACTAGAAAACCATTGCTTCAATACGTAGACATTTGCAAACGCTATTTCCAAGCAAAGAAGTGTCGCATTTACATTCTCTTGAAGTGAATTCGAGGTATTCATAACAATGCACAATGAATATTATATCTTATCATGAAACATAGACATGAGATGCGATATCGCGCTTTAAGAAGCTTTAGAACTCTATTGCTTCGATACTAGATATGTGCAAACGCTATTTCCTAGCAACGAAGTCTCGCATTTACATTCTTTTGAGGTGAATACGAGGTATACATAACACTGCACAATGAATATTATATCTTATCATGTAACATAGAAATGAGATGCGATAGGGCGATTTATGAAGCATTAGATGTCTATTGCTTCGATACGTAGACATCTGCAAACGCTATTTCCTAGCAACGAAGTGTCGCATTTACATTCTTTTGAGGTGAATACGAGGTATACATAACACTGCACAATGAATATTATATCTTATCATGTAACATAGAAATGAGATGCGATATGGCGATTTATGAAGCATTGGATGTCTATTTCTTCGATACGTAGACATCTGCAAACGCTACTTCCTAGCAAGGAAGTGTCACATTTACATTCTTTTGAAAGGAATACGAGGTATACATGACACTTTGCAATGAATATTATATTTTATCATGAAACATAGAAATGAGATGCGGTATGACGATTTGAGAAGCATTAGAACTCTATTGCTTCGATACGTAGACATCTGCAAACGCTACTTCCTAGCAAGGAAGTGTCGCATTTACATACATTTTAAGTGTATGCGAGGTAGACATGACCCATCGCAATGAATATTATATATTGTCATGAAACATAGAAATGAGATGCGATATCGCGATTTAAGAATCATTAGAACACTATTGCTTCGATACGTAGACATTTGCAAACGCTACTTCCTAGCAAAGAAATGTCCCATTTACATTCTTTTGAGAGGAATACGATGTATACATGATACTTCGCAATGAATATTATATCTCATCATGAAACATAGAAATGAGATGCGATATGGCGATTTATGAAGGATTAGATGTCTATTGCTTCGATACGTAGACATCTGCAAGCGCTATTTCCTAGCAAGAAAGAGTCACATTTACATTCTTTTGAAGTGAATACGAGGTATACATAACACTTCACAATGAGTATTATATATTATCATGAAACATAGAATTGTGATGTCATATGACGATTTAAGAAGCATTAGAAAACTATTGCTTCGATACGCAGATATCTGCAAACGCTATTTCCAAGCAAGGAAGTGTCGCATTAAATTCTTTTGAAGTGAATACGAGGCATACATAACACTCCACAATGAATATTATACATTATCATGAAACATAGTAATGAGTAGCGATATTGCGTACTGAGAAGCATTAGAACTCTAATGCCAACATACGTAGACGTCTGCAAACGCTATTTCCTAGCAAGGAAGAGTCGCATTTACATCTATTTGAAGTATAGACGAGATATACATAACACTGCACAATGAATATTATATCTTAACATGAAACATAGAAATGAGATGCGATATGGCGATTTAAGAAGCATTAGAAGCCTATTGGTTCGATACGTAGACATCTGCAAACGTTACTTCCTAGCAAGGAAGTGTCGCATTTACATTCTTTTGAAAGGAATACGAGGTATACATGACACTTCGCAATGAATATTATATCTTATCATGAAACATAGAAATGAGATGCGGTATGACGATTTGAGAAGCATTAGAACTCTATTGCTTCGATACGTAGATATCTGCAAACGCTATTTCCTAGCAAGGATGTGTCGCATTTACATTCTTTTGAAGTGAATACTAGGTATACATAACACTGCACAATGAATATTATATCTTATCATGAAACATAGAAGTGAGATGCGATATCGCGATTTAAGAAGCATTAGAACACTATTGCT
The DNA here is from genome assembly GCF_050948175.1 of Xylocopa sonorina. Taxonomy (NCBI): domain Eukaryota; kingdom Metazoa; phylum Arthropoda; class Insecta; order Hymenoptera; family Apidae; genus Xylocopa; species Xylocopa sonorina. The sequence continues at coordinate 143,974 of NW_027490442.1, forward strand.
TCAATACGAAGACATCTGCAAACGCTATTTCCTAGCAAGGAAGTGTCGCATTTACATTATTTTGAAGTGAGTACTAGGTATACATGACACTTCGCAATGAATATTATATCTTATCATGAAATATAGAAATGAGATGCGATATGGCGATTTAGGTGGCATTAGAACTCTATTGCTTCGATACGTAGACATCTGCAAACGCTATTCCCAAGCAAGGAAGTGTCGTATGTACATTCAATTAAAGTGTATGCGAGGTATACATGACACTTCGCAATGAATATTATATATTATGATGAAACATAGGAATGAGATGCGATATCGCGAATTAACAAGCTTTAGAACTCTATTGCTTCGATACGTAGACATATGCAAACGCTCCTCCCTAGCAAGGAAGTGTCGCATTTACATTCATTTTAAGTTTATGCGAGGTATACATAACACTTCGCAATGAATATTATATATTATCATGAAACATGGAAATGCGATGCGATATCGCGTTTTGAGAAGCATCAGAACTATAATGCCACGATACGTAGACATCTGCAAACGCTATTTCCTAGCAAGGATGTGTCGCATTTACATTCTTTTGAAATGAATACGAGGTAAGCATGACAATTCGCAATGAATATTATATCTTATCACGAAACATAGAAATGAGATGCGATATCCCGATTTAAGAAGCATTAGAACACCATTTCTTCGATACGGAGACATCTGCAAACGCTATTTCCGTGCAAGGTATTGTCGCATTTACTTTCTTTTGAAGTGAATACGAGGTAAGCATGACACTCCACAATGAATATTATATATTATCATTAAAGATAGTAATGAGTATCGATATCGCGTTTTGAGTAGCATTAGAACTCTAATGCTACGATACTTAGACATCTGCAAACGCTATTTCCTGGCAAGGAAGTGTCGCGTTTACATTCCTTTGAAGTGAATACGACGTATACATAGCACTACAGAATGAATATTATATCCTATCATGAGACATAGAAATGAGATGCAATATGGCGATTTAAGGAGCATTAGAACTCTATTGCTTCGATACGTAGACATCTGCAAACGCTACATCCCAGCAAGGAAGTGTCGCATTTACATTCTTTTGAAGTGAGTATGAGGTATGCATGACACTTTGCAATGAATATTATATCTTAACATGAAACATAGAAATGAGATGCGATATGACGATTTAAGAAGCATTAGAAATCTATTGCTTCGATACGTAGACATCTGCAAACGCTATTCCCTAGCCAGGAAGTGTCGCATTTACATTCTTTTGAAGTGTATGCGAGGTATAAGTCACATTTCGCAATGACTATTATGTATTATCATGAAACATAGAATTGAGATGCGATATCGCGTTTTAAGAAGCATTAGAACTCTATTGCTACGATACGTAGACATCCGCAAACGCTATTTCCTAGCATGGAAGTGTCGCATTTACATTCTTTTGAAGTGAATACGAGGTATACATGACACTTCGCATTGAATATTATATCTCATTATGAAACATAGAAATGAGATGCGTAATCGCGTTTTAAGAAGCATTAGAAATCTTTTGCTTCGATACGTAGACATCTGCAAACGCTATTTAATAGCAAGGAAGTGTCGCATTTACATTCATTTGAAGTGTATGCGAGGTGTACATAGCACTGCACAATGAATATTATATCTTATCATGAAACGTAGATATGAGATGCGATAAGACGATTTAAGGAGCATTGGAAAGCTATTGCATCGATACATAGACATCTGCAAACGCTATTTCCAAGCAAGGAAGTGTCGCATTTACATTCTTTTGAAGTGAATACTAGGTATACATAACACTGCACCATGAATATTATATATTATCATGAAACATAGAAATGAGAAGCGATATGGCGACTTAAGAAGCCTTAGATCCCTATTGCTTCGATACGTAGACATCTGCTAACGATACATCCTAGCAAGGAAGTATCGCATTTACATTCTTTTGAATGGAATACGAGGTGTACATGGCACTTCGCAATGAATATTATATCTTATCATGAAACATAGAAATGTGATGCGATATCGCGATTTAAGAAGCATTAGATCCGTATTGCTTCGATACGTAGACAACTGCAAGCGCTACTTCCTACAAGGAAGTGTCGCATTTACATTCCTTTGAAAGGAATACGAGGTATACATGACACTTCGCAATGGATATTATATCTTATCATGAAACGTAGATATGAGATGCGATATGACGATTTAAGAAGCAATAGAAAACTATTGCATCGATAAGTAGTCATCTGCAAACGCTATTTCCAAGCAAGGAAGTGCCGCATTTACATTCATTTTAAGTGTATGCGAGGTATACATGGCACTTCGCAATGAATATTATATATTATCGTGAAACATACAAAAGGGGAAGCGATAACGCGATTTGAGAAGCATTAGAGCTCTAATGCCACGATACGTAGACATCTTCAAACGCTACTTCCTAGCAAGGAAGTGTCGCGTTTACATTCTTCTGATGTGAATACGAGGTACACATAACACTGCACAATGAATATTATATGTAATCATGAAACACAGAAATGAGATGCGATATCGCGATTGAAGAAGGGTCAGAACACTATTGCTTCGATACGAAGACGTCTGCAAACGCTATTTCCTAGGAAGGAAGTGTCGCATTTACATTCTTTTGAAATGAATACGAGGTCAGCATGACACTTCGCAAAGAATATTATATCTTATCACGAAACATAGGAATGAGATGCCATATCGCGCTTTAGGTGGCATTAGAATTCTATTGCTACGATACGTAGACATCTGAAAACGCTATTTCCTAGCAATGAAGTGTCGCATTTACATTCATTTGAAGTGTATGCCAGGTATACATGACACTTCGCAGTGAATATTATATATTACCATGAAACATAGAAATGAGAAGCGATATGGTGACTTAAGAAGCATTAGATCCCTATTGCTTCGATACGTAGACATCTGCTAACGCTACATCCTAGCAAGGAAGTGTCGCATTTACATTCTTTTGAAAGGAATACGAGGTATACATGACACATCGCAATGAATATTATATATTATCATGAAACAAAGAAATGAGAAGCGATATCGCGATTTGAGAAGCATTAGATCCCTATTGCTTCGATACGTAGACACCTGCAAACGCTATTCCCTAGCAAGGATGTGTCGCATTTACATTCTATTGACAGGAATACTAGGTATACATGACTCTTCGCAATGAATATTGTATATTATCATGAACCATAGAAATGAGAAGCGATATCGCGTTTTGAGAAGCAGTGGATATCTAATCCCACGATACGTAGAAATCTGCAAACGCTATTTCCTAGGAAGGAAGGGTCGCATTTACATTCATTTCAAGTATAGACGAGACATACATAACACTGCACAATGAATATTATATCTTATCACGAAACATAGAAGAGAGAAGCGATATCGCGTTTTAAGAGGCATTAGAATTCTACGGCCTCGATGCGGAGACATCTGCAAACGCTATTTCCTAGCATTGAGGTGTCGCACTTACATTCTTTTGAAGTGAATACGAGGTACACATGACACTTCGCAATGAATATTATACCTTATCATGAAACATAGAAAAGAGATGCGATATCGCGTTTTGAGAAGCATTAGAACTCTATTGCTTCGATACGTAGACATCTGAGAGCGCTATTTCCTAGAGAGGAAGTGTCGCATTTACATTCATTTGAAGTGTATGCGAGGTATACATGACACTTCGCAATGAACATTATATCTTATCATGAAACATGGAAGTGAGATGCGATATCGCGTTTTAAGAAGCATTAGAACCCTGTTGCCTCGATGCGGAGATATCAGCAAACGCTATTTCCTAGCATGGAAGTGTCGCATTTACATTCTTTTGAAGTAAAAACTAGGTATACATAGCACTCCACAATGAATATTATACCTTATCATGAAACATTGAAGTGAGATGCGATATCGCGATTCAAGGAGCATTAGAAATCTATTGCTACGATACGTAGACATCTGCAAACGCTATTTAATAGCAAGGAAGTGTCGCATTTACATTCATTTGAAGTGTAGACGAGGAGTACATAACACTTCGCAACGAATCTTATATCTTATCATGAGGCATAGAAATAAGACGCGATTTAAGAAGCATCGCGTTTATGAAGCATTATTATTAAGCGATATCGCGTTTTAAGAAGCATTAGAACTCCATTGCTGCGATACATAGATATCTGGAAACGCTATTTCCTAGCAAGGAAGTGTCGCATTCACATTCCTTTGAAGTGACTACGAGGTATACATAACACTCCACAATGAATATTATATCTTATCATGAATCATAGAAATGAGATGCGATATCTCGATTTAACAAGCGTTAGAACTCTGTTCCTTCGAAACGTAGACATTTGCAAACGCTACTTCCTAGCAAGGAAGTGTCGCATTTACATTCTTTAGAAGTGAATAAGAGCTATACATGACACTTCGCAATGAATATTATATCTTATCATGAAACATAGAAATCAGATGCGATATCGCGTTTTGAGAAGCATTAGAATTCTATTGCTTCAATACGTAGACATCTGCAAACGCTATTTCCAAGATAGGAAGTGTCGCATTTACATTCATTTGAAGTGTATGCAAGGTATACATGACACTTCGCAATGAATATTATATCTTATCATGAAACATAAAAATGAGATACGATTTCGCGTTTTAAGAAGCATTAGAACTCAATTGCTTGGGTACGTAGACATCTGCCAACGCTATTTCCTAGGAAGGAAGTGTCGCATTTGCATTCTTTTGAAGCGAGTACGATGTAGACATAACACTCCACAATGAATATTATATCTTATCAGGATAGATAGAAATGAGATTCGATATCGCGATTTAAGAAGCATTAGAACACTATTGCTTCGATACGTAGACATCTGCAAACGCTATTTCCTACCAAGGAAGTATCGCATTTACATTCACTTGAAGCGCATGCGAGGTATACATGACACTTCGCAATTAATATTATATCTTACCATGAGTATAGAAATGAGATGCGATATCGCGTTTTGAGAAGCGTTAGATCTCTGATGCTACGATACGTAGACATCTGCAAACGCTATTTCCTAGCAAGGAAGAGTCGCATTTACATTCATTTGAGGAGTATGCGAGGTATACAAGACACTTGGCAATGAATATTATATCTTATCATAAAACATAGAAAAGAGATGCGATAACTCTATTTAAGAGGCATTAGAACTCTATTGCTTCTGTCACGTCCTGGCGAACAAATTATTCGTATCCCAGGAGGCTGAATGACTCAAGCCTTTTAGTCGCGAATTCGGTCCGGTATAAAACGCGTATGACCGGGTCCGTCGATTCTGGCAAGACGCGGGCACCGTAAACAATCGCGTACGCGTGTAAGGAGGGATTTTACTTACCTTTCGCTGATTTCTCTCTTCTGCTTTCAGATGTGGCGATCATCGAAGGTCGTTCTCGGGGGAGGAGTCGGCGTACGGCTGGCTGGAATCGGCGTTGTGACGGTGGAAGCTGCGATGAATGTCGCCGTCCGTCGATGAACGAAGAATTCTGGCGTTTTACCTACGTATTCCGCACGAGATAATGGATTAAATTCTTCCTCCCGGCGCGAATAGTTCGTTTGTAAACACTCAAGTTGTTACGAACTTGGAAGAATTTGTATTAAAATAAAATTGAATTTAGAAATGGAGTTGGAATGAACCAGAACTTGATGTGGTAGAAGAATAATAAAGTATATTCTAAATCAAAGAGTACAAGAACAATTATTTCTAAGTATTAAGACTAGGTTAACTATGAATTAGGAATTAGGACAAAGACTTTAGAACTAGGAACCTCATCGAGGCTGCGCGACGGCCCTAAGGCGCGACTTGGAAGAGACTTGGAATTAGAAGTGCCCGAAGGCGAGATAGAACTGTACCGTACTGACGGTACTGACTGACTGTGTCTGACTGTCCGTCATGACTGTCTGTAATTGACTGTCTGTAATTGACTGTGTCTCCCAAGATGCGCCTGCGACCTCTTCGACTCTCGGAGCGCTTCGGTCGCGTGCGAACGTAGGTGGGAGTATGTGGACGCCGGAGTGGGGTCTCGGCGTTGCGTGGTGGGGCTAGCGGCGCGTGCCGCTGAGGCGGTCGCGATTTCGCGCGTCGCGGCTTACTTAATTAGCACAACTTATGAATATAGAGGTACAAGTATGAAATTAGAAACTACGCCTTAAATGTAAAATGTGTGTTGTTTGTGTCGTTATAAAGTTGTGTCGTGTAAATTCTATGAGCTAGGAATACAGAGTTTAGAATGTAGGAGTATATATATAATGTTAATTAATAATCTTAGAAATAGTATTTTGGGCATGGCAGATCTGGGATGGTGAAATCGTAGAGTCCTTTGTACGGTGAGGGTTCCCGTCGTCGGATCTCGTAGAGGTTGATTCTCCTGGTACGTCCCTGGAGTGAGCGAGAGGGCGAGTTTCCCTGCAGGTTAGAGTGAGACGGTGGGTGACTCCTTGAGTGGGAGCGAGACAGCGCACATGGTCCTCGGTGCGAGTGGGACAGAGTGTGTTGCCCTTGGAGCGAGAGAGGTGGCGAACACCTCTGCGGGTGCGAGTGAGACGGAGGGTAGGTCCCTTGGAGTGAGAGAGACGGCGAGCACCTCTGCGGGTGCGAGCGAGTCGATGGTCGTAGCCCTTGGCCTGAGTGAGACGGCGAGTTGCGCCTGGGTGTTGCCTGTGGTGCAGGCGCGTGAGGGTGGTTGCTGTGGTGCGTTGAGAGGGTGGCAGGCGGCACGCCTGACGTCACACCTTCCCCCTTAGAAAAAGAATTTCGCCTATGGCGAAATCTCTGGACTGATGTGGCCTCGATGTGGGATGCTACTCGTTTCGTGTGCTGTGGAGGAGATTGGTCCTCCTTGGCGTGTATGCTGCTCTCATCTCGTGGATGCTGTGGTCTATTATCTCGTGGATGCTGTGGGCTCTCGTCTCGTGGATGCTGTGGTCTCTGCGTATGTTGTGCTGCTACGGCTGCACTCTGTTTGGTTGCACTTTTCTTCTGTGGTGCACTTTGTTCGTTTGTCACTGTCACCGATTCTTTTACTCTTTGTTCATTAAGATTTTCAGTTTTTGATTTCGACTTACACTTTTCACTGTCTCCTACATTCGATCGAACTCTCATACGTGCATTCATCGTTTGTAGGCGCTTACAATTTTTTAATTTATTTGAATACACAATCTTGTGCCTCCCCTTAACATTCATTTTTACATTATTGTTAGGTAGAATCTCCAAGATCTTATATGGGCCTGTGTATTGAGAATCGAATTTATGTCTAAGTGGTTCGCGGAGCAAATAAACCCATTGTCCGATTTGGAAATCCTTTACATTAAGTTTCTTATCGTAATAGAATTTAGGGCGTGTTTTTGCACAGTCTAAGTTTGTTTTCGCTATTTCTTGTGAAGTACGTATTCTATCGTTGAGTTCATCTAAATACGCGGCGTACGATTCGGTTTCTAATAATTGATCTATTTGACGTTGTATTTCTTCCTTGTGTATCGGCGGGAAGCGGTATTGTTTCACGTTTATTGGGTGATCGTTTATCGTTGGAATGCGGTGCTCGGTTACATTGGTAAATCCTAATTTATCGCCTGGGAGATGGAATAAATCTTGATTGTTAGAAATCAGTTTGTAGATATTATTTCTTTCTTCGCTGTTTAGATGATCTAGACGGAGTGACGCGACTATTTCCTCGAATCGGCTTTGAGGTCGCCTTACATTTTGAGTGGCGCGCGGAGTGTCGCGTTTCGAGTGTCGTTCGCTATCGCTTTTGAGAAGAGGTTTATTTTGTGTATCTTTCACGCGGATGTTTAAGTTACGTTGCGTACCTTCGATGGCACTTGAAAAAATTTTTGTGGATTTTGAGGTTGTTATTGGAAGATTTATCATGATTGGAAACTTTGTGTTGAATATCGCGTGACGATGGTAAGAGATTTTCGTTGGAATTCGTAGAATTTGAAGTGGATTTTGAAACAATGTTAGCATAAGATACAGTGGGATTTGGGAATACTCGTTTTAGAGTGGATACAGTGGATTTGGAATTAGTCGAGTTAGTACGCATGCTTAAGACAGTGGATTTAGTATTAATTGGATTAGTAGGCATGCTGGAAACAGTGGATTTAGTATTAGTAGAATTAGTAGGCATGCTTGAAACAGTGGATTTAGTATTCATTTTTGTATTAGAAACAGTGGATGTAGTATTGATTTTTGTATTAGAAACAGTGGATTTAGAAGTATTCGTAAATAACGAATATAACGCTGGTTCTCGTTTCAGCGATTCGAGAACGGGAAGCGGGTCCAGATGAATTCTGGGCACCGCGATCTCGATCTCGGTATCGGTCGCATTAATTATGCGTGCTATCGCATGGCCGTTTCGCACTTTAACGATAGCATCACCGAAATATGCTCCCTTCGCGATCTGTGTTCGGGGGATTATTCCTTCGCCTACGCCTGAATTAATTATTCCGACGCGTATGCCCGAGTTAGTCAGCGGAGGAAGTATTATTTTATTTAAAACGTCTTCGCGACGTGCAAATAGGATCCTATTCCCGTGCCACAGGATATATTTATTTCTAAAAGATATATCCGCGTCTGCACAAAACCCGGATCCCAGGATCCCGGCGGTTTTAATTGGGAAGTCGGAACTGACGACATTAAACGGAACATCACGAGAAAATATCGGTAACGTAACCGTCCCTAAGGTGGCTACGGTACCCTGAGTTACTCCGGTAATAGTTAGGCGTTCTGCAGTGTTAATTAGAGTTTTAGGTTTTAGCGCGTTTTCCTTGATCACGTTGATCTCGGCTCCGGTGTCGATCATCATTACTACGGGTTCAATTAACGCGTTAGAATTTATGACAACCGTGGGGACGCTAGTTTTACCCGTTATGTTTACTGCTGCTCTTCTATTATCGAGGTTGACTCGTTCGTTAAGGCGAGAACTCGGCGATCGTAGCCGGCCTCGCGTACCGTCTCGCGGCGGGTCGGGAGGCCGTTCGCGTTTCCCGGATTCGGGCGCGAAACGTTATTTCCGACATTATTAAATTGTCGCTTTCGACATTCGTCTATGCTATGTCCCAGGTTTCGGCAGTACCTACAAACGATATCCCGTCGATCGGGCGGTGCGTACTGACCGCGTGGAGGTCCCGTTACAAGCGGTCGTTCCTGTCGAGGATACCTCGGGGTTTCTTCCCGTGGGTACGTGACTGACGGTCTATGACTTGCGTACTTGCAGTCGCAAGTGACATGACCGCGACTATTACAACGAGCGCAAACCGATTCTTGCCAGCGCTCGAAGTGAAAATTTTCCGTACGGGGACGCGACGAGAAGAGTCTCTCTTTGTCTAATTCGTGTCGCCTGTACAACTCCTTAGCGTGAGCGAACGCGTCCGCGTATGTTTCGTACAATCGCGTGTTTATAGAATGTCGAATTTCCGGGATAAGCCCGTCGCAAAAACACCTAAGCGTAAGCGCGTCTATTCCGGAACGTGAATTTACTAATTCGGCGGAATCGAATCGTTCGCAGTCGATTGCTGCGTTACGTAGGTCTTTAATTCTACCTATGAAATCGAGGATATGTTCTCCTGGGCGCATGAAAGTATTAGTTAGTTCGCCCCTGTAATGGTCGGTTGACTTTGTATTTTCGATTGCGGCTCGTAGAATATCGGTCAGTTGTCCGACCGAAGAGCATTGCTCGTCCTCTACGGCCAGATATGCACGGCCGCGTAAACGATTGACAATGAGTTTGGTGAACGAGGGTTCTCCTTCGGGCGAAATCAACTCCCTTGCCCGTTTACAGGCCCGCACGAACTGTAATATTGGGAAGTTTTTGCCATCAAATATAGGGATGCTATCTATTGCTTCGCGAAAAATAAGCCTATCTGTTTGGGAGTTTGGTGAATCAGACCCCGAGCTACGTGTCGGTTGCAGGTGCGGAGTTCCGAAAGAGATAGTGTCGGCGTTTGCGGATTGTGCCGCGCGTAAGTATTCCAATTCCCGACGCATGAAATCCATTTGGCGATTTAACGTAGCGATCGCTTGTTCTTTATCCGTATTATCGTTTGAAGGTCCGACGGCGTCGTTTGCAAGAGCATCGTGAAAATCTAACGTTCGGTGAGTATCGGATTCGGTTGCGGCGGCGTCCTTCTGTACCTGAAGCCGCGTTCGCTTTGTCGGCGTGCGCGTTGCCATGGCTGTTCGTACACTTATTCAGCAGAATTTCCGATAAGTTATACGCGAATATCCCACCGCTGCCACCAGAAATTTTGTCACGTCCTGGCGAAAAAATTATTGGTATCCCAGGAGGCTGAATGACACTTGCTATTTCCTAGCAAGGAAGTGTCGCATTTACATTCATTTGAAGTATAGACGAGGTATACATAGCACTGCACAATGAATATTATATCTTATCATGAAACATAGAAATGAGATTCGATATCGCTATTTAAGAAGCTTTAGAACTCATTTGCTTCGATACGTAGATATCTGCAAACGCTATTTCCAAGCAAGGAACTGTCGCATTTACATTCATTTGAAGTGTATTCGAGGTATACACGACACTTCGCAATGAATATTATATATTATCATGAAACATGGAAATGAGATGCGATATCGCGAATTAGCAAGCTTTAGAACTCTATTGCTTCGATACGTAGACATCTCCAAACGCTACATCCTAGCACGGAAGTGTCGCATTTACATTCTTTTGAAAGGAATACGAGGTATACATGACACTTCCCAATGAATATTATATCTTATCATGAAACATAGATATGAGATGCGATATGACGATTTAAGAAGCATTAGAACTCTATAGCTATAATACGTAGACACGTACAAACGCTATTTCCTAGGAAGGAAGTGTCACATTTCCATTCCTCTAATGCGAATACGAGGTATACAAAACACTGCACAATGAATATTATATGTAATCATGAAACACAGAAATGAGATGCGACTTCGCGTTTTGAGAAGCATTAGAACACTATTGCATCGATACGGAGACATCTTCAAACGCTATTTCCTAACAAGGAAGTGTCGCATTTAGATTCTGTTGAAGTGAATACGAGGTATACATGACACTTCGCAATGAATATTATATCTTATCATGAAACGTAGAAATGAGTTGCGATCTCGCGCTTGAAGAAGCGTTAGAACTCTATTATCATGATACATAGACACCTGCAAACGCTATTTCCTAGGAAGGAAGTGCCGCAATTACATTCATTTGAAGTGTATGCGAGGTATAAGTGACACTTCGCAATGAATATTATATCTTATCACGAAACATAGAAAAGAGATGCGATATCGCGATTTAAGAAGTATTAGAACACTGATTCTTCGATACGGAGACATCTGCAAACGCTACTTCCTGGCAAGGTATTGTCGCATTCACTTTCTTTTGTAGTGAATACGAGGAGTACATAACACTGCACATTAAATATTATATCTTATCATGAAACATAGAAATGAGAAACGATATCGCGTTTTGAGAAGCATTAGAGCACTAATGCTACGATACGTAGGCATCTGCAAACGCTATTTCCTAGCAAGGAATTGTGGCATTCACTTTCTTTTGATGTGAATACGAGGAGTACATAACACTGCACATTAAATATTATATCTTATCATGAAACATAGAAATGAGAAACGATATCGCTTTTTGAGAAGCATTAGAACTCTATTGCTTCGATACGTAGACATCTGCAAACGCTACTTCCTAGCAAGAAAGTGTCGCATTTACATTCTTTTGAAGTGAATACTAGGTATACATAACACTGCACAGTGAATATTATATCTTACCATGAAACATAGAAATGAGATGCGATATCGCGATTTAAGAAGCATTAGAACACTATTGCTTCGATACGTAGAGATCTGCAACCGCTATTTCCCAGCAAGGAAGTGTCGCATTTACATTCTTTTGAAGTGAATACGAGGTATACATGATACTTCGCAAAGAATATTATATCTTATCATGAAACATAGATATGAGGTGCGAAATCTCGTTTTGAGACGCATTAGAACTGTACTGCTACGATACGTAGACTTCTACAAACGCTATATCCTAGGAAGGAAGTGTCGCATTTACATACTTTGAAGTGAATACGAGGTATACATGACACTTCGCAATGAATATTATATCTTATCGTGAAACATAGAAATAAGATGCGATATCGCGATTTAAGAAGCATTAGAACACTATTGCTTAGATACGTAGACGTCTGCAAATGCTATTGCCTAGCAAGGAAGTGTCGCATTTACATTCTTTTGAAGTGAATACGAAATATTCATAACACTTCACAATGATTATTATATCTTATCATGAAACATAAAAATGAGATGCGATATCGCGATTTAAGAAGCATTAGAACAGTATTGCTTCGACACGTAGATATCTGCAAACGCTATATCCCAGCAAGGAAATGTCGAATTTACATTCTTTTGAGGTGAGTACGAGGTATACATAACACTGCACAATGAATATTATATCTTATCATGAAACAAAGAAATGAGATGCGATATGGCGATTTAAGAAGCACAAGAAATCTATTGGTTCGATACGTAGGCATCTGCTAACGCTACTTCCTAGCAAGGAAGTGTCGCATTTACATTCTTTTAAAAGGAATACGAGGTATACATGATAATTCGCAATGAATATTATATATTATTATGAAACATAGAAATGCGAAGCGATATCGCGATTTAAGAAGCATTAGATCCGTATTGCTTCGATACGTAGACAACTGCAAGCGCTACTTCCTACAAGGAAGTGTCGCATTTACATTCCTTTGAAAGGAATACGAGGTATACATGACACTTCGCAATGGATATTATATCTTATCATGAAACGTAGATATGAGATGCGATATGACGATTTAAGAAGCAATAGAAAACTATTGCATCGATAAGTAGTCATCTGCAAACGCTATTTCCAAGCAAGGATGTGTCGCATTTACATTCTTTTGAAGTGAATACGAGGTAGTCATAACACTGCGCAATGAATATTACATATTATCATGAAACATATATATGAGATGCGATTTCGCGAATTAGCAAGCTTTAGAAATCTATTGCTTCGATACGGAGACATCTGCAAACGCTGTTTCCTAGCAGGGAAGTGTCGCATTTACATTCATTTGAAGGGTATGCGAGGTATACATGACACTTCGCAGTTAATATTATATATTGTCATGAAACTTAGAAATGAGAAGCGATATGGCGATTTAAGAAGCATTAGATCCCTATTGCTTCGATACGTAGACATCTGCAAACGCTACATCCTAGCAAGGAAGTGTTGCATTTACATTCTTTTGAAGTGAATACGAGGTATTCATAACACTGCACAATGAATATTATATCTTATCATGAAACATAGAATTGAGATGCGATATCGCGATTTAAGAAGCTTTAGAACTTTATTGCTTCGATACGTAGACATCTGCCAACGCTATTTCCTAGCAAAGAAGTGTCTCATTTACAATCTTTTGTAGTGAATAGGAGAAATACATAACGCTCCACAATGACTATTATACCTTATCATGAAACATAGGATGGAGATGCGATATCGCGTTTTGAGAAGCATTAGGTTTCTATTGCTACGATACGCAGACATCTGCAAACGCTATTTCCTAGCATGGAAGTGTCGCATTCACATTCTTTTGAAGTTAATGCGAGGTATACATGACACTTTGCAATGAATATTATATCTTATTTCGAAACATAGAAGTAGGATGCGATATCGCGATTTAAGAAGCATTAGAACATTATTGCTTCGATACGTAGACATCTGCAAACGCTATATCCTAGCATGGAAGTGTCGCATTTACATTCTTTCGAAGTGAATACGAGGTATACATGACACTTCGCAATGAATATTATACCTTATCACGAAACATAGAAATGAGATGCGATATAGCGATTTAAGAAGCACTAGAACTCTATTGGTACGATACGTGGACATCTGCAAACGTTATTTCCTAGCAAGCAAGTATCGCATTTACATTCTCTTGAAGTGAATACGAGGTATACAAAACACTTCGCAATGAATATTATATCTTACCATGAAACATAGAAATGAGGACCGATATCGCGTTTTAAGAAGCATTAGATCTCCCTTGCAACGAAACGTAGACATCTGCAAACGCTATTTCCCAGGAAGGAAGTGTCTCATTTACAATCTTTTGAAGTGGATATGAGGTATACATACCACTGCACAATGAATATTATATCTTGTCATGAAACATAGTAATGCGGGGCGATACCGCGTTTTAAGAAGCATTAGAACACTATTGTTATGATACGTAGACATCTGCGAACGCTCTTTCCTACTATGGAAGTGTCGCATTTACATTCTTTTGATGTGAAAACGATGTAGACATAACACTCATCAATGAATATTATATCTTATCACGAAACATAGAAATGAGATGCGATATTGCGTTTTAAGAAGCTTTGAATTCCATTGCTTCGATACGTAGACATCTACAAACGCTACTTTCTAGAAAGGAAGTGTCGCATTAACATTCTTTTGAAGTGAATACGAGGTATACATGACACATCGCAATGAATATTATATCTTATCATGAAACTTAGAAATCAGATGCGATATCTCGTTTTAAGAAGCACTATAACTCTATTGCTTCGAGACTTAGACATCTGCAAACGCTACTTCGTAACAAGGAAGTGTCGCGTTTACATTCTTTTGAAGTGAATGCGAGGTATACATATCACTGCACAATGAATATTGCATCTTATCATGAAACATAGGAATGAGATGCGGTATCCCATTTTAAGAAGAATTAGAACTCTATTGCTACGATTCGTAGATTTTTGCAAACGCTATTTCCTAGCAAGGAAGTGTCGCATTTACATTCATTTGAAGTGAATACGAAGTATACATGACACTTCGCAACGAATTTTACATGTTATCATGAAACATAGAAATCAGATGCGATATCCAATTTTAAGAAGCACTAGAACTATATAGCTTGGATACGTAGACATCAGCAAACGCTATTTCCTAGCAAGGAACCGTCGCATTTACATTCAATTGAAGTGTATGCGAGGTATACATAACACTCCACAATGAGTATTATATATTATCATGAAACATAGAAATGAGATGCGATATTGCGTTTTAAGTAGCATTAGAACTCTATTGCTACGATACGTAGATATCTGGAAACGCTATTTCCTAGCAAGGAAGTGTCGCACTTATATTCATTTGAAGTGAATACGAAGTATACATGACACTTCGCAACGAATATTACATGTTATCACGAAACACAGAAATCAGATGCTATATCCCATTTTAAGAAGCATTAGAACACTATTGCTTGGATACGTAGACATCAGCAAACGCTATTTCCTAGCAAGGAACTGTCGCATTCACCATCACTTGAAGTGTATGAGAGGTATACATGACACTTCGCACTGAATATTATATATTATCATGAAACATTTATATGAGATGCGATATCGCGAACTAGCAAGCTTTAGAAACCTATTGCTTCGATACGTAGACATATGCAAACTCTATTTCCTAGCAAGGAATTGTAGCACTTACATTATTTTGAAGTGAATACTAGATATACATAACACTGCACAATGAATATTATATCTTATCATGGAACATAGAAATGAGTAGCGATATCGCGTTTTGAGAAGCATTAGAACACTATTGCTTCGTTACGTAGACATATGCAAGCGGTACTTCCTAGCAAAGAAGTGTTGCATTTACATTGTTTTGAAAGGAATACGAGACTTACATGACACTTCGCAATGAATATTATATCTTATCATGTAACATTGAAATGAGATGCGATATGACGATTTAAGAAGCATTAGAATTCTATTGCTTCGATATGTAGATATCTGCAAACGCTATTTCCTAGCAAGGAACTGTCGCATTCACCATCATTTGAAGTGTATGAGAGGTATACATGACACTTCGCACTGAATATTATATATTATCATGAAACATATATATGAGATGCGATATCGCGAACTAGCAAGCTTTAGAAACCTATTGCTTCGATACGTAGACATATGCAAACGCTATTTCCTAGCAAGGAATTGTAGCACTTACATTATTTTGAAGTGAATACTAGGTATACATAACACTGCACAATGAATATTATATCTTATCATGGAACATAGGAAGGAGATGCGATATCGCGTTTTAACAAGCGTTAGAACTCTATTGCTATGATACGTAGACACCTACAAACGCTATTTCCTAGCAAGGAAGTTACGCATTTACATTCTTCTGTTGTGAATACGAGGTATACATAACACTGCACAATGAATATTACATGTAATCATGAAACACAGAAATGAGATGCGATATCGCGATTTAAGAAGCTTTAGAACACTATTGCTTCGATACGAAGACATCTGCAAACGCTATTTCCTAGCAAGGAAGTGTCGCATTTACATTATTTTGAAGTGAGTACGAGGTAGACATGACACTTCGCAATGAATATTATATCTTAACATGAAGCATAGAAATGAGATGCGACATCGCGTTTTGAGAAGCATTAGAACTCTATTGCTAGGATACGTAGATACCTGTAAACGCTATTTCCTAGCACGGAAGTGTCGCATTTACATTCTCTTGAAGTGAATACGAGGTATACATAACACTCCACAATGTATATTATATCTTATCATGAAACATAGAAATGAAGTGCGATTTCGCGCTTTAGGAGGCATTAGAATTCTATTGCTACGATACCTAGACATCTCCAAACGCTACTTCCTTGCAAGGAAGTGTCGCAATTACATTCTTTAGAAGTGAATACGAGGTATACATGACACCTGGCATTGAATATTATATGTATTCATGAAACATAGAAGTGAGATGCGATATCGCTTCTTAAGAAGCATTAGAAACCTATTGCTACGATACGCAGACATCTGCAGTCGCAATTTCCTGGCATGGAAGTGTCGCGTTTACATTCTTTTGAAGTGAGTACGAGGTGTACATGACACCTCGCATTGAATATTATATGTATTCATGAAACATAGAAATGAGATGCGATATCGCTTCTTAAGAAGCATTAGAAACCTATTGCCACGATACGCAGACATCTGCAGACGCAATTTCCTGGCAAGGAAGTGTCGCGTTTACATTCTTTTGAAGTGAATACAAGGTATACATAACACTCCACAATGAATACTATATCTTATCATGAAACATAGAGATGAGATGCAATATGGCGATTTAAGGAGCATTGGAATTCTGTTGCTTCGATACGTAGACATCTGCAAACGCTATTTCCTAGCAAGGAAGAGTCGCATTTACATTCTTTTGAAGTGAATACTAGCTGTACATAACACTGCACAATGAATATTATATCTTATCATGAAACATAGGAATGAGGTGCGATATCGCGTTTTAACAAGCGTTAGTACCCTATTGCTATGACACGTAGGCACCTACAAACGCCATTTCCTAGCAAGGAAGTGTCGCATTTACATTCTTTTGAAGTGAGTACGAGGTATACATGACACTTCGCAATGAATATTATATCTTAACATGAAGCATAGAAATGAGATGCGACATCGCGTTTTGAGAAGCATTAGAACTCTATTGCTACGATACGTAGATATCTGTAAACGCTATTTCCTAGCAAGGAAGTGTAGCATTTACATTCATTTGAAGTGTATGCGAGGTATACATAACACTTCGCAATGAATATTATATATTATCATGAAACATAGAAATGAGATGCGATATCGCGAATTAGCAAGCTTTAGAACTCTATTGCTTCGATACGTAGAAATCTGCGAAAGCTATTTCCTAGTAAGGATGTGTCGCATTTACATTCTTTTGAAGTGAATACGAGGTATACATAACACTCCACAATGTATATTATATCTTATCATGAAACATAGAAATGAGGAGCGATTTCGCGCTTTAGGTGGCATTAGAATTCTATTGCTACGATACGTAGACATCTGAAAACGCTATTTCCTAGCAAGGAAGTGTCGCATTTACATTCATTTGAAGTGAATACGAGGCATACATGAATGTTCGCAATGAATATTATATATTATCATGAAACATAGTAATGAGAAGTGATATCGCGTTTTGAGAAGGATTAGAACTCTAATGCTACGATACGTAGACATCTGCAAACGCCACTTCCTAGCAAGGAAATGTCGCATTTTATTCATTTTAAGTGTATCCGAGGTATACATGACACTTCGCAATGAATATTATATATTATAAAGAAACATAGAAATGAGAAGCGATAACGCGTTTTGAGAAGCATTATAGCACTAATTCTGCGATACGTAGACAGCTGCAAACGCTATTTCCTAGCAAGGAAGTGTCGCATTTACATTCATTTGAAGTATAGACGAGATATACATAACACTGCACAATGAATATTATATCTTATTATGAAACATAGAAATGAGATGCAATATCGCGAATTAGCAAGCTTTAGAACTCTAATGCTACGATACGTAGACATCTTGCAAACGCTATTTCCAAGCAAGGAAGTGTCGCATTTAATTTCATTTGAAGTGTATGCGAGGTATACATGACACTACGCAATGAATATTGTATACTATCATGAAACACAGAAAAGAGAAGCGATATGGTGATTTAAGAAGCATTAGATCCCTATTGCATCGGTACGTAGACATCTGCAAACGCCACTTCCTAGCAAGGAAGTGTCGCATTTACATTCTTTTGAAGTGAATACGAGGTATACATAACACTGCACAATGAATATTATATCTTATCATGAAACATAGAAAAGAGATGCGATATCGCCATTTAAGAAGCATTACAACACTATTGCTTCGATACGTAGACATCTGCAAACGCTACTTCCTATCAAGGAAGTGTCGCATTTACATTCATTTGAAGTGAATGCGAGGTATACATGACACTTCGCAGTGAATATTATATATTATCATGAAACATAGTAATGAGAAGCGATATGGCGATTTAAGAAGCATTAGACCCCTATTGCTTCGATACGTAGACATCTGCAAATGCTACTTCCTAGCAAGGAAGTGTCGCATTTACATTCTTTTGTAAGGAATACGAGGTATACATGACACTTTGCAATGAATATTATATCTTATCAAGAAACATAGAAATGAGATGCGATATCGCTATTTAAGAAGCATTTGAACAGTATTGCCCCGATACGTAGATATCTGGAAGCGCTATTTCCTAGCAAGGAAGTGTCGCATTTACATTCTTTTGAAGTGAATACGGGGTACACATAACACTCCACAATGAATATTATACCTTATCACGACGCATAGATATGCAATGCGATAACGCGATTTATGAAGCGTTAGATCTCTACTGCTTCGTTACGGTAACATCTGCAAACGCAATTTCCCAGCAAGGAAGTGTCGCATTTACATTCTTTTGAAGTGAATACGAGGTATACATATCACCTCGCAATGAATATTATATCCTATCATGAAACATAGGAATGAGATTCGATATCGAGTTCTAAGAAGCATTAGAACTCGACTGCTTCGATACGTAGTCATCTGCAAACGCTATTTCCTAGCAAGGAAGGGTCGCATTTACATTCGATTGAAGTGTATGAGGGGTTTAAGTGACATTTCGCAATGAATATTATAGCCTATCATGAAACATAGAAATGAGATGCGATATCTCGTTTTAAGAAGCATTAGAACTCTATTGTTACGATAGGTAGACATCTGCAAACGCTATTTCCTAGCAAGGAAGTGTCGCATTTACATTCTTTTGATGTGAATACGAGGTATTCATAACACTGCACAATGAACATTATATCTTATCTTGAAACACAGAAATGAGATGCGATATGGCGATTTATGAAGCATTATATGTCTATTGCTTCGATACGTAGACATCTGCAAACGCTATTTCCTAGCAAGGAAGTGTCGCATTTACATTATTTTGAGGTGAATACGAGGTATACATAACACTGCACAATGAATATTATATCTTATCATGAAACATAGAAATGAGATGCGATATCGCGATTTAAGAAGCATTAGAACTCTATTGCTTCGACACGTAGATATCTGGGAACCCTATTTCCTGAGAAGGAAGTGTCGCATTTGCATTCATTTCAAGTATAGACGAGATATACACAACCCTGCACAATGAATATTACATCTTATCATAAAACATAGAAATGAGATGCGATATCGCGATTTAAGAAGCATTAGAACACTGTTGTTTCGATACGTAGACATCTGCAAACGCTATTTCCAAGCAAGGAAGTGTCGCAATTACATTCTTTTGAAGTGAATACGGGGTATTCATAACACTGCGCAATGAATATTATATCTTATCAAGAAACATAGAAATGAGGAGCGATTTCGCTTTCTAAGAAGCATTAGAACTCTATTGCTACGATACGTAGACTTCTGCAAACGCTATTTCCTAGCCAGGAAGTGTCGCATTTACATTCATTTGAAGTATAGACGAGATATACACAACACTGTACAATGAATATTATATCTTATCATGAAACATAGAAATGAGATGCGATATCGCTTTTTGAGAAGCATTAGAACTCTATTGCTTCGATACGTAGACATCTGCCAACGCAATTTCCTAGCAAGGAAGTGTCGCATTTACATTCTTTTGAAAGGAATACGAGGCATACATGACACTTCGCAATGAATATTATATCCTATCATGAAACATAGAAATGAGATGCGATATGACGATTTAAGAAGCATAAGAACTCTATTGCTTCGGTACGTAGACATCTGCCAAGGCTCTTTCCTAGCAAGGAAGTGTCGCATTTACATTCATTTGAAGTGTATGCGAGGTATACATGACACTTCGCAGTGAATATTATATATTATCATGAAACATAGAAATGAGGAGCGATATGGCGATTTAAGAAGCATTAGATCCCTATTGCTTCGATACGTATACATCTGCAATCGCTACTTCCTAGCAAGGAAGTGTCGCATTTACATTCTTTTCAACTGAAAACGAGGTATGCATAACACTGCACAATGAATATTATATCTTATCATGAAACATAGGAATGAGATGCGATATCGCTTTCTGAGAAGCACTAGAACTCTATTGCTTCGATACTTAGACATCTGCAAACGCTATTTCCTAGCATGGAAGTGACGCATTTACATTCTTTTCAAGTGAATACAAGGTATACATGACACTTCGCAATGAATATTATATCTTA
This sequence comes from Xylocopa sonorina, assembly GCF_050948175.1. Taxonomy (NCBI): domain Eukaryota; kingdom Metazoa; phylum Arthropoda; class Insecta; order Hymenoptera; family Apidae; genus Xylocopa; species Xylocopa sonorina. The sequence goes on from NW_027490442.1 coordinate 165,239, forward strand.
TCGTGAAACGTAGGAGTGAGATGCGATATCGCGTCTTAACAAGCATTAGAACTCCATGGCTTCTATTGTCACGTCACGAGGGTGGAAAATTTCCGCTTTACTCGGAGACGACACGCAGCCAATTTGCGGAAACGGCTCGCTTAATTGCGACTAATTCCGGGTTCTTTCCGTGGGACAACGAACGCTTTTAGGAACACGCTAACGCTGTAAATGTGGAAAAATCCTACCTTTGCCGTCTTGATAGCGAACAAATCAATATTCTTTCTTGAGATATCTCTGCTTACACTGTACTTTCCCTAAGACTAAGTTAAAAGTAGACTTAATTGTTTAAAATTGGAATTAGAACTAGACTCGATGATTAGAATTGAACTTGAATTTAGAATAGAATTACGAACACCTCTGACTAAGGTGGATAATAGCCCGTAGGCATTAGAGCTGTCTAATGAAGAAAGCTTGGAACGAGGCTCGGAGAAGACTGACTCTCCGATCGCGGGTCCGCAACCTCCTTAGGTCGCGTGGCGCGCGAGTCGCTGGAGCCCGGAGTGGGGTGGCCGCTCGGCCCGCGCAGTGGGGCGGCCGGTCGGAGTGGTGCGCGGCTCGCGTTACGCGTGAGCCGCGCGCGTCGGACGCCCGCTCGAACGTAACGCAACCTATAATTACAGATATTTACGTTGATCTTAGAAGCTATGTGTGTGTTGTCTGCGTATGTACAATGTATGTGTCGAGTACTTAGATCTAGAGTACGATTTACGAATATATACTTTGGAAATAGGAATAACGCTGTAATGGTGTAGGTGATTCGCTGCTGTGCCCAGTGGTCCAGTCGTCTGGTTGGATGCTGCATCTTTCCTGGCTCTGGAAATGCTGCACGTTGTCACACGGTGTCGAACTCCTAGGTCTTCGTACCTTGACAGCAGCCTTGGCTCGGCGGACGTGGTGTATGTTTGGTTGTGGTGGCGCTCGTCCCGTGTGCTTAGGTGCAGCTACGGTGAGTACGTCGCTGCAGGAGCTGTGGGAGGCGCTGGGGGATGGAAGGCAGTACGCGAGACGTTACACTAGGAAATAGCGTTTGCAGATGTCCACGTACCGAAGCAATAGAGTTCTAATGCTTCTTAAATCGTCATACCGCATCTCGTTTCTATGTTTCATAATAAGATATAATATTCATTGCGAAGTGTCATGTATACCTCGTATTCCTTAAAAAAAATGTAAATGCGACACTTCCTTGCAAGGAAATAGCGTTTGCAGACGTCTACGTATCGTGGCATTAGAGTTCTAATGCTTCTTAAATCGCAATATCGCATCTCATTTCTATGTTTCATAATAAGATATAATATTCATTGCGAACTGTCACGTATACCTCGCATACACTTCAAATGAATGTAAATGCGACACTTACTTGCTCGGAAATAGCCTTTGCAGATGTCTCCGTATCGAAGCAATAGTATTCTAATGCTTCTTAAATCGCGATATCGCATCTCATTTCAATGCTTCGTGATAAGATATAATATTCATTGTGGAGTGTTATGTATACCTCGTATTCATTTCAGAAGAATGTAAATGCGACACTTCCTTGCAGGGAAGTAGCGCTTGCACATGTCTACGTATCGAAGCAATAGAGTTCTAATGCATCTTAAATCGCGATATCACATCTCATTCCTATGTTTCATGATAAGTTATAATATTCATTGTGGAGTGTTATGTATACCTCGTATTCACCTCAAAAGAATGTAAATGCGCAAGTTCCGTGCCAGGAAGTAGCGTTTGCAGATGTCTACGTATCGAAGCAATAGTGTTCTAAGGCTTGCTAATTCGCGATACCGCATCTCATTTCTATGTTTCATGTTAAGATGTAATATTCAATGCGAAGGGTCATGTATACCTCGTATTCACTTCAAAACAATGTAAATGCTACATTTCATTGCTACGAAGTAGTGTTTGCAGATGTCTACGTATCGGACAAATAGAGTTAGAATGCTTCTTAAATCGCGATATCGCATCTCATTCCTTTGTTTCATGATATAATATTCATTGCTAAGTGTTATGTATTCATCGTCTACACTTCAAATGAATGTAAGTGCGACACTTCCTTTCCAGGAAGTTGCGTTTGCAGATGTCTATATATCGAAGCAACAGAGTTCTAATGCTTCATAAATCGCGATATCGCATTTCATTTCTATGTTTCATGATAAGATATACTATTCATTGCGAAGTGTCATGTATTCCTCGTCTACACTTCAATTAAATGTAAATGCGATACATCCTTCCTAGGAAATAGCATTTTCAGATGTCTGCGTATCGATGCATTAGAGTTCAAATGCTTCCTACATCGCGTTATCGCATCTCATTACATGTTTCATGATAAGATATCATATTCATTGTGGAGTGTTATGTATACCTCGCATTCGCTTCAAAGGACTGTAAATGCAACGTTTCTTTGCTAGGAAATGGCGTTGGCAGATGTCTACGCATCGAAGCAATAGACTTCCAGTACTTCTTAAAACGCGATATCGCATCTCACATCGATGTTTCATGATAAGATATAATATTCATTGCGAAGTATCATGTATACCTCGCATTCACTTCAAGAGAGTGTAAATGCGACACTTCCTTGCTAGGAAGTAGCGTTTACAGATGTCTACGTATCGAAGCAATAGTGTTCTAAGGCTTGCTAATTCGCGATACCGCATCTCATTTCTATGTTTCATGTTAAGATGTAATATTCAATGCGAAGGGTCATGTATACCTCGTATTCACTTCAAAACAATGTAAATGCTACATTTCATTGCTACGAAGTAGTGTTTGCAGATGTCTACGTATCGGACAAATAGAGTTAAAATGCTTCTTAAATCGCGATATCGCATCTCATTCCTTTGTTTCATGATATAATATTCATTGCTAAGTGTTATGTATTCATCGTCTACACTTCAAATGAATGTAAGTGCGACACTTCCTTTCCAGGAAGTTGCGTTTGCAGATGTCTATATATCGAAGCAACAGAGTTCTAATGCTTCATAAATCGCGATATCGCATTTCATTTCTATGTTTCATGATAAGATATACTATTCATTGCGAAGTGTCATGTATTCCTCGTCTACACTTCAATTAAATGTAAATGCGATACATCCTTCCTAGGAAATAGCATTTTCAGATGTCTGCGTATCGATGCATTAGAGTTCAAATGCTTCCTACATCGCGTTATCGCATCTCATTACATGTTTCATGATAAGATATCATATTCATTGTGGAGTGTTATGTATACCTCGCATTCGCTTCAAAGGACTGTAAATGCAACGTTTCTTTGCTAGGAAATGGCGTTGGCAGATGTCTACGCATCGAAGCAATAGACTTCCAGTACTTCTTAAAACGCGATATCGCATCTCACATCGATGTTTCATGATAAGATATAATATTCATTGCGAAGTATCATGTATACCTCGCATTCACTTGCTAGGAAGTAGCGTTTACAGATGTCTATATATCGAAGCAACAGAGTTCTAATGCTTCATAAATCGCGATATCGCATTTCATTTCTACGTTTCACGATAAGATATAATATTCATTGCGAAGTGTCATGTATACCCTGTATTCACTTGAAAAGAATGTAAATGCGTCACTTCCATGCTAGGATATAGCGTTTGCAGATGTCTACGTATCGAAGCAATAGTTTTCTAATGCTTCTTAAATCGTCATATCGCATCTCATACCTACGTTTCTTGATAAGATATAATATTCTTTGCGGAGTGTTATGTATACCTCGTATTCACTTCAAAAGAATGTAAACGCGACACTTCCTTGCCAGGAAATAGTGTTTGCAGATGTCTACTTATCGTAGCAATAGATTTCTAATGCTTCTAAAAACTCAATATCGCGTCTCATTTCTATGTTTCACGATAGGCTATAATATTCATTGCGAAATGTCACTTATACCCCGCATACACTTCAATCGAATGTAAATGCGACCCTTCCCTGCTAGGAAATAGCGTTTGCAGATATCTACGTATCGAAGCAACGGAGTTTTAAAGCTTCTTAAAACGCGATATCGCATTTCATTTATAGGTTTCAGGATAAGATATAATATTCATTGTGCAGTGCTATGTATACCTCGTGTTCACTTCAAAAGAATGTTAATGCGACACTTCCTTGCTAGGATGTAGCGTTTGCAGATGTCTACGTATCGAAAAAATAGAGTTCTAATGCTTCTTAAATCGCGATATCGCATCTCATTACTATGTTTCATGATAATATATAATATTCATAGCGAAGTGGCATGTATACCTCGTATTCACTTCAAAAGAATGTAAACGCGGCACTTCCTTGCCAGGAAATAGCGTTTGCAGATGTCTACGTATCGTAGCATTAGAGTTCTAATGCTTCTCAAAACGCGATATCGCTACTCATTGCTATGTTTCATGATAATATATAACATTCATTGCGAAGTGTCATGTATACCTCGTATTCACTTCAAAAGAATGTAAATGCGACACTCCCTTGCTTGGAAATAACGTTTGCAGATATCTACGTATCGTAGCAATAGGATTCTAATGCATCCTAAATCGTCATATCGCATCTCATTTCTATGTTTCATGATAATTTATAATATTCATTGCTAAGTGTCATGTATACCTCTCGCATACACTTCAAATGAATGTGAATGCGACAGTTCCTTGCTAGGAAATAACGTTTGGAGATATCTACGTATCGAAGCAATAGATTTCTAATGCTTCTTATATCGCGATATCGCATCTCATTTCTATGTTTCATGATAAGATATAATATTCATTGTGCAGTGCTATGAATACCTCGTATTCACTTCAAAAGAATGTAAATGCGACACTTCCTTGCTTCGAAATAGCGTTTGCAGATGTCAACGTATCGAAAAAATAGAGTTCTAATGCTTCTTAAATCGGGATATCGCATCTCATTTCTATGTTTCATGATAAGATATAAGATTCATTGTGCAGTGTTATGTATATCCCGTCTATACTTCAAATTGAATGTAATTGCGACACTTCTTTGCTTGGAAATAGCGTTTGTAGATTTCTACGTATCGAAGCAATAGATTTCTAATGCTTCTTAAATCGTCATATCGTATCTCATTTCTATGTTTCATGATAAGATATAATATTCATTGTGCAGTGTCATGTATATTTCGTATTCACTTCAAAAGAATGTAATCGCGACACTTCCTTGCCAGAAAGTAGCGTTTGCAGATGTCTACGTATCGTAGCATTAGAGTTCTAATGCTTCTCAAAACGCGATATCGCTACTCATTGCTATGTTTCATGATAATATATAATATTCATTGTGGAGTGTTATGTATACCTCGTATTCACTTCACAAGAATGTAAATGCGACACTCCCTTGCTTGGAAATAGCGTTTGCAGATATCTACGTATCGTAGCAATAGAATTCTAATGCTTCTTAAATCGCGATATTGCATCTCATTTCTATGTTTCATGATACGATATAATATTCATTACGAAGTGTCATGTGTACCCCGTATTCACATCAAAAGAATGTAAATGCGACACTTCCTTGCTAGGTAATAGCGTTTGCAGATGTCTGCGTATCGAAGCAATAGATTTCTAAAGCTTGCTAATACGCGACATCGCACCTCATACCTATGTTTCATGATAATATATAATATTCATTGCGAAGTGTCATGTATACCTCGCATACACTTCAAATGAATGTGAATGCGACAGTTCCTTGCTAGGAAATAGTGTTTGCAAATGTCTACGTATCGAAGCAATAGAGTTCTAAGCTTCTTAAATCGCGATATCGCATCTCATTTCTATGTTTCATGATAAGATGTAATATTCATTGAGAAGTGATATGTACACCTCGTATTCACTTCAAAAGAATGTAAATGCGACACTTCCTTGCTGGGAAATTGCGTTTGCCGAAGTCTACGTATCGTAGCAGAAGAGTTCCAATGCTTCTCAAAAAGCGATATCGCATTTCATTTCTATGTTTCATGATAAGATATAATATCATTGCGAAGTGTCATGTATACCTCGTATTCACTTCAAAAGAATGTAAATGCGACACTTCCTTGCTAGGAAGTAGCGTTTACAGATGTCTACGTATCGAAGCAATAGAGTTCTAATGCTTCTTAAAACAGGATATCGCATCTCATTTCTATGTTTCATGATAAGATGTAATATTCATTGCGATGTGTTATGTATACCTCACATACACTTCCAATGAATGTAAATGCGACACTTCCTTGATACGAAATAGCGATTGCAGATGTCTACGTATAGTGTAACGTCTCGCGTACTGCCTTCCATCCCCCAGCGCCTCCCACAGCATCCGGCAGCGACGTACTCACCGTCAGCTGCACCTAAGCACACGGGACGAGCGCCACCACAACCAAACATACACCACGTCCGCGGAGCCAAGGCTGCTATCAAGGTACGAAGACCTAGGAGTTCGACCGTTCGACCGTGTGACAACGTGCAGCATTTCCAAAGCCAGGAAAGATGCAGCATCCAACCAGGCGACTGGACCACTGGGCACAGCAGCGAATCAGCTACACCATTACAGCGTTATTCCTATTTCCAAAGTATATATTCGTAAATCGTACTCTAGATCTAAGTACTCGACACATACATTGTACATACGCATACAACACACACATAGCTTCTAAGATCAACGTAAATATCTATAATTATATGTTGCGATACGCTCGAGCGGTCGTCCGACGAGCGCGACTCACGCGTGACGCGAGCCGCGCCCCACTCCGACCGGCCGCCCCACTGCGCGGGCCGAGCGGCCACCCCACTCCGGGCTCCAGCGACTCGCGCGCCACGCGACCTAAGGAGGTCGCGGACCCGCAATCGGAGAGTCAGTCTTCTCCGAGCCTCGTTCCAAGCTTTCTTCATTAGACAGCTCTAATGCCTACGGGCTATTATCCACCTTAGTCAGAGGTGTTCGTAATTCTATTCTAAATTCAAGTTCAATTCCAATCATCGAGTCTAGTTCTAATTCCAATTTTAAACAATTAAGTCTACTTTTAACTTAGTCTTAGGGAAAGTACAGTGTAAGCTTAGGATTAACTTAGAATATACTTTGATTTTACCTCCTAACTACTAGTTCAGTTATTGATAATTTCCATTAACTTCATTCTTATCCTGCGAGTTCTTCCACGAGCCAACGCGTGGATATTTTACATTCAATCCAGTCGTTAGTCGATCATTGGTAATCAGCTGGTTAGAGCAGACCGCCGCTTACCCGAGTCGTATCTAGTCTGCTGAAATTAGACGCGAATGTGCAGTAATTCGAAGCGAAAGGCTCGACGTGCGGGAAGGAAGAACTTCCTACGCCGTCTCGTACGTGAATACGTGGGCACAAAAGCCTTACCGTCGATCAGTGCATCCGCCACCGTACTCGTGGCTTCTCAACGATCCACGCCGACAACCTTATCCGATCCAGGGAAGCCGAACATTGCTGAATCCCCGCAACGCTGGGCGCTCATCCCTTTGGCCATTCAGCCTCGCAGTCCTTACGCAGCATCGATACCAGACTACGATCCACGGAAGCAGAGATATCTCAAGAAAGAATATTGATTTGTTAGCTATCAAGACGGCAAAGGTAGGATTTTTCCACATTTACAGCGCTAGCGTGTTCCTAAAAGCGTTCGTTGTCCGATGGAAAGAACCCGGCATTAGTCGCAATTAAGCGAGCCGTTTCCGCGAATTGGCTGGGTGTCGTCTCCGAGTAAAGCGGATATTTTCCACCCTCGTGACGTGACACCTAGCAAGGAAGTGTCGCATTTACATTCATTTGAAGTGTATGCGAGGTATACATGACACTTCGCAGTGAATATTATATATTGCCATGAAACACAGAAATGAGAAGGGATATGGAGATTTAAGAAGAATTAGATCCCTATTGCTTCGATACGTAGACATCTGCAAACGCTACTTCCTAGCAAGGAAGTATCGCATTTATATTCTTTAGAAAGGAATACGAGGTATATACGGCACTTCGCAATGAATATTATATCTTATCATGAAACGTAGATATGAGATGCGATATGACGATTTAAGAAGCATTAGAACTCTATTGCTTCGATACGTAGACATCTGCAAACGCTATTTCTTAGCAAGGATGTGTCGCATTTACATTCTTTTGAGGTGAATACGAGGTATACATAACACTGCACAATGAATATCATATCTTATCATGAAACATAGAAATGAGATGCGATATGGCGATTTATGAAGCATTAGATGTCTATTGCTTCGATACGTAGACATCTGCAAACGCTATTTCCTAGGAAGGAAGTGTCACATTTACATTCATTTTAAGTTTATGCGAGGTATACATGACACTTCGCAATGAATATTATATATTACCATGAAACATAGAAGTGAGAAGCGATATCGCGTTTTGAGAAGCATTAGAATTCTAATGCCACGATACGTAGATATCTGCAAACGCTATTCCCTAGCAAGGAAGTGTCGCCTTTACATTCATTTGAAGTATAGACGAGATATACATAACACTGCACATTGAATATTATATCTTATCATGAAACATAGAAATGTGATGCGATATGACGATTTAAGAAGCATTAGAATACTATTGCCTCGATACGTAGACATCTGCAACCGCTATTTCCAAGCAAGGAAGTGTCGCATTTACATTCTTTTGAAGTGAATACGAGGTATTCATAACACTGCAAAATGAATATTATATCTTATCATGAAACATAGAAATGAGATGCGATATCGCGATTTAAGAAGCTTTAGAACTCTATTGCTTGGATACGTAGATATTTGCAAACGCTATTTCCTAGCAAGAAACTGTCGCATTCACATTCATTTGAAGTCTATGCGAGGTATACATGACACTTCGCAATGAATATTATAAATTCTCATGAAACATAGAAATGGGATGCGATATCGCGAAATAAGAAGCATTAGAACACTATTGCTTCGATACGTAGACATCTGCAAACGCTATTTCGTAGCAAGGAAGTGTCGCATTTACATTCATTTTAAGTGTATGCGAGGTATATATGACACTTCGCAATGAATATTATATATCATCATGAAACATAGAAATGAGAAGCGATATCGCGTTTTGAGAAGCATTAGAACTCTAATGCCACGATACGTAGACATCTGCGAACGATATTTCCTAGCAAGGAAGTGTCGCATTTACATTCATTTGAAGTATAGACGAGATATACATAACACTGCACAATGAATATTATACCTTATCATGAAACATGGAAATGAGATCGATATGGCGATTTAAGAAGCATTAGAAATCTATTGGTTCGATACGTAGACATCTGCAAACACTATTTCCTAGCAAGGAACTGTCGCATTCACATTCATTTGAAGTGTATGCGAGGTATACGTGACACTTCGCAATGAATATTATATATTATCATGAAACATAGATATGAGATGCTATATCGTGAAATAGCATGCTTTAGAAATCTATTGCTTCGATACGTAGACATCTGCAAACGCTACGTCCTAGCAAGGAAGTGTCGCATTTACATTCTTTTGAAGTGAATACGATGTATACATGACACTTCGCAATGAATATTATATCTTATCTCGAAACATAGATATGACATGCGAAATCGCGATTTAAAAAGCATTAGAACTCCCTTGCTTCGATACGTAGACATGTGCAAACGCTACGTCCTAGCAAGGAAGTGTCGCATTTACATTCTTTTGAAGTGAATACGAGGTATACATGACACTTCGCAATGAATATTATATCTTATCATGAAACATAGAAATGAAATGCGATATCGCGTTTTAAGAAGCATTAGAACTCTATTGCTACGATACGAAGGCACCTGCAGACAATATTTCCTAGCAAGGAAGTGTCGCTTTTACATTCTTTAGATTTGAATACGAGGTATACATGACACTTCGCAATGAATATTGTATCTTATCATGAAACATTGAAATGAGACGCGATATCGCGCTTTAAGAAGCATTAGTACACTATTACTTCGATACGTAGACATCTGCAAACGCTATTTCCTAGGAAGGAAGTGTCGCATTTACATTCATTTGATGTGTAGACGAGGAATACATAACACCTCGCAATGAATATTATATCTTATCATGAGACATAGAGATGAGGTGCGATATCGCGTTTTAAGGAGAATTAGAACTCTATAGCTTCGATACAGAGATATATTGGGAACTGAATTTCCTAGAGCGGAAGTGTCGCATTTTGTGACGTCAGGCGTACCGCCTGCCACCCATCAACCTTCTCGCACCCCCCAGCATCAACCCCTGGACGCATGCAACCAGCCAAACTCGCCTGCAGAACCAGCAACTGTAAGTTTTCGCACGCGCATACCTACACGCGCTCACTCACACCGAGTTCCGCTGCCTCACTCGCACCACCGAGAATACCTGTCTCGCCCGCACCAAGGACGGGCAGCCCTATCTCCCTCGCACCGAGGATTCCGTCCAGCAGGAAGTCGTAGCCGCAGCCCATCACCTGAATGGGGTCTTTTCCAATTCGGGGAACAGGATCTGCTAGAACCTATATATTACATCTAAGCTAGGACATACATACCATATCATGACGCATATATAAGAATTCCTAGATCTAAGTTACACTAAGTAAGATGCGTCCGGCATGCGGCATGCGCCGCTAGCCCCACCACGAGCCGCGGGTCCCCACTCGCTGGACCGGGCGCTCTCCGCCTCGAGACGCGAGTCCCCCACTCGCGGGACCGCGATCTCCCTACCACGAGCGTTCGCGACCATAGCGTCCCGCGAACCGAGGAGGTCAGAGACGCGTCTCCAGAGCACACACTCTGACTCGAGATCTCCTGCCGAGGAGTCGAAACCTCTAGTTCTAGATCGTTAGCCACCTCAATGTGAGGTTCAGGCATCGTATTTCTATTTCCGAAAAATAGGCTCGTGTCGTAAAGCCTCCGGAGCAACGGAAAATAGTTTCACCGGACGTGATACCTCGTATTCACTTCAAAAGAATGTAAATGCGACACTTCCTTGCTAGGAAATATTGTTTGCAGATGTCTACGTATCACAGCAATAGAGTACTAATGCTTCTTAAAACGAGATGTCGTATTTCATTTCTATGCTTCGTAATAAGATATAATATTCATTGTGTAATGTTATGTATACCTCGCATTCACCTCAATGGAATGTAAGTGCGACATTTCCTTGCTAGGAAATAGAGGTTGCAGATGTCTACGTATATTAGCAATAGAGTTCTAATGCTTCTCAAAACGCGATATAGCACCTCATTCATATGTTTCATGATAAGATATAATATTCATTGCGACGTGACATGTATATCTCGTATTCACTTCAAAAGTATGTAAATGCGACACTTCCATGCTAGGAAATAGCGTTAGCAGATGTCTACGTATCGTAGCAATAGAGTTCTAATGCTTCCTAAAACGCGATATTGCATCTCACTTCGATGTTTCGAGATAAGATATAATATTCATTGCGAAGTGTCATGTATACCTCGTATTCACGTCAAAAGAATGTAAATGCGACACTTCCTTGCTAGGAAATAGCGTTTCCAGATGACCACGTATCGTAAGAATAGAGTTCTAATACTTCTTAAAACGAGATGTCGAATCTCATTTATATATTTCATGATAAGATATAATATTCATTGCGAAGTGTCATGTATACCACGTATTCACTTCAAAAGAATGTAAATAAGACACTTCCATGCTAGGAAATAGCGTTTGCAGATGTCTACGTATCGTAGCAATAGAGTTCTAATGCTTCTTAAAACGAGATGCCGCATTTTATTTCTATGTTTCGTGATAAGATATAATATTTATTGTAGAGTGTTATGTATACCTCGTATTCACTCCAAACGAATGTAAATGCGACACTTCCATGCTAGGAAATAGCGTCTGCAGATGTCTACGCGTCGAGGCAATAGAGTTCTAATGCTTCTTAAAACGCGATGTCGTATCTCACTTCTATGTTTCATGTAAAGATATAATATTCATTGCGAAGTGTCATGTATACCTCGCATTCACTCCAAACGAATGTAAATGCGACACTTCCTTGCTAGGAAGTAGCGTATTCAGATGTCCACGTATCGTAGCAATAGATTTCTAATGCTACTTAAATCGCGATATCGCATCTCATTTCTATGTTTCGTGATAAGATATAATATTCATTGCGAAGTGTCACAAATACCTCGTATTCACTTCAAAAGAATGTAAATGCTACTACTGCTTGCTAGGAAATAGCGTTTGCAGATGTCTCCGCATCGAGGCCATAGAGTTCTAATGCTACTTAAAACGGGATATCGCAACACTCTTCTGTGTTTCGTGATAAGATATAATATTCATTGCGAAGTGTCATGTATACCACGCATTCACTCCAAAAGAATGTAAATGCTAGGAAATAGCGTTTGCAGATGCCTACGTATCGTAGAATTTGAGTTCTAATGCTGCTTAAATCGCGATATCGCATCTCATTTCTGTGTTTCGTGATAAGTTATAATATTCATTCCGAAGTGTCATGTATACCTCGAATTCCCTTCAGAAGAATGTAAATGCGACACTTCCATGCTAGGATATAGCGTTTGCAGATATCTGCGCATCGAGGCAATAGAGATCTAATGCTTCTTAAAACGCGATATCGCATCTCACTTCTATGTTTCATGATAAGATATAATATTCATTGCGAAGTGTCATGTATACCCCGCATTCACTCCAAACGAATGTAAATGCGACACTTCCTTGCTAGGAAATAGCGTATTCAGATGTCCACGTATCGTAGCAATACAGTTCTAATGCTACTTAAAACGCGATATCGCATCACTCTTCCGTGTTTCCTGATAAGATATAATGTTCTTTGCGAAGTGTCATGTATACTTCGTATTCACTTCAAAAGAAAGTAAATGCGAATTTTCCTTGCTGTGAAATAGCGTTTGCAGATGCCTACGTTTCGTAGCAATAGAGTTCTAATGCTCCATAGATCGCGATATCGCATCTCTCTTGTATGTTTCATGATAAGATATAATATTCATTTCGAAGTGTCATGTATACCTCGCATTCACTACAAAAGAATGAAAATGCGACACTTCCATGCTAGGAAATAGAGTCTGCAGATGTCTACGCGTCGAGCTAATGGAGTTCTAATGCTTCTTAGATCGCGATATCGCATCTCATTTCTATGATTCATTATATGATATAATATTCATTGCGAAGTGTCATCGTATACCTCGTATACACATCAAAAGAATGTAAATGCGACTATTCCTTGCTAGGGCATAGCGTTTGCAGATGCCTACGTATTGTAGCAATAGAGTTCTAATGCTTCTTAGATCGCGATATCGCATCTCATTTCTATGTTTCGTGATAAGTTATAATATTCATTCCGAAGTGTCATGTAAACCTAGAATTCACTTCAAAAGAATGTAATTGCGACTATTGATTGCTAGGAAATAGCGTTTGCAGATGTCTCCGCATCGGGGCCATAGAGTTCTAATGCTTCTTGAAACGCGATATCGCATCTCTCTTCTATGTTTCATGATAAGATATAATATTAATTGCGAAGTGTCATGTATACCTCGCATTCACTCCAAACGAATGTAAATGCGACACTTCCTTGCTAGGAAATGGCGTTTTCAGATGTCTACGTATCGTAGCAATAGTGTTCTAATGCTACTTAAATCGCGATATCGCAACACATTTCTACGTTTCGTGATAAGATATAATATTCATTGCGAAGTGTCATGTACACCTCGTATTCACTTCAAAAGAATGTAAATGCGACTATTCCTTGCTAGGGCATAGCGTTTGCAGATGCCTACGTATCGAAGCAATAGAGTTCTAGTGCTTCTTAAATCGTGATACCGCATCTCATTTCTATGTTTCATGATAATATATAATAGTCATTGCGAAGTGTTATGTATACCTCGTCTACACCATAAGTAAACGTAAGTGCGACACTTCCTTGCTAGGAAATAGCGTTTCCATTTGCTTACTTATCGGAGCAATAGAGTTCTATTGCTTCGTTCAACACGATGTCGCAAGTCATTTCAATGATTCATGGTAAATTGCAATGTTCTATGCAATATGTTACATTTATCTGCATCTAGACCTTAGAAGGATGTGAATCCTATACTTACTTGCAACAGAATATCGTTTCCAGATCTCTACGTGTCCAAGCAAGGCATTTCTAATACTTCAATCAGCGCGATGTCGCATCTCATTTCAACGTTTCAATGCAAAGAATCTGTAATCATATATCCATAACATTGTGCTTAGCTGTTAGAGGTCTTCAATAGAATGTGAACTATATAATTCCATGCAACGGTATGGCGCTCCGTAGTGTCTATCTGTTAAAGCAATCGAGCTAAAATCCTCCATGTAATGCGCTGGCGCATCCCATTTCATCGTTTCAAAGTAAGAATGCTGTAATCTCTTATGCATAGCTCTATGCTTATCTGCTTTAAAACTTCATAAGAATGTAAATTCTACAGCTCCATGCAACAGGATTGCCCTTCGTAGTGTCTACATGTCGAGACAATAGAGTACTAATGCATTATACAATGCCATGACTCATCTCATTTCAACGTTTCGAATTAAGTAAGCTGTAATCTTCTATGAAAAGCATTATAATTATCTGCTTCTATTCTACAATAGAATGTGAATTCTATAGATCCAAGCAACAGGAGGGCAGGCCCTCCACCATCCTACTGCCTGCCCTGATGCGAGCAAAGGATTCCCAGGGCCACTCAAACCGCGACCAACATCTATCTTATACTCTAACCGATTCATCGTTATGCGTTTTCCATTAAGCTTGCCGGGATCAGTGATATTGATTCGCTCAATCTAAATTATTATTTTCTTTTTAAGTTTCTCGATTTTTTTAGTTTCTCTCACGATATCGTCTATTTCGTTATACCTTACCCTTACAGTATGGTATATAATCTGTTGTTTGATATTTCTAGGATTTCCTCTTAATAAATGCAATGCTTCCACATATTTTCTTTCTCTTTCTCTTTAGTTACATTGTTGTTATTTTATGCTTTTCACCCTCCACATTCCCTCTCTACACCATCTCGGAACAGGCTTTATACGATTACTGCAGGATGACGCCCCGGTCTCGTTACACCGAGATCGAGTGTTCTCTCTTGCATCCGTTGATTTATATATGTTATATATTGGAGAATATTTCCTTTTATCCTTTGTATTCTTCCAATGAAATTACATAGACGGAGGTACGAGCTAGTTCTGCACGTCTATTTGAAACAACATTAAATCACCTTGTTAAACAATAATATATTAAATGTGACTTGGACTTTTAAATTTGAATTTATAAACATCTAACAGGTAAATATGTTTTTCTTACTATTCATATCATTATACATTCAGTGATTTATTGTGTGCTGTGATTTGATATATTAACTGCTTGATTATATTTTGCAATGAACTTTGCGTACCAAACATTGTTTTTACTCCTGATGGGAGTGGATAGTTCTTCGTTTTATATTCTTATATCGCATTCATTATAAAAGTATATGATATCCTTCTTATGCAGTCATGTATAATTATGTAGTGTGACGGTTTTTCCCGTTTCAATCCTCAACAAAAGGGTATATAGAACCAATAATAACGGGGTATCCAGAAGTTTAATCCGGGGTTATATCGGGGTACAGAATATCCGCGTGATTCGGCAACGCGCAGTACAGAACAATAAATTTCCTATCCAGCGAGTATTTCGAAGCTGCGAGGCTGGGTCTTTTTGGGCGCCAGCTACTCAAAAAGTAGCAAAAACTAGTAAACCACGCAACCCGGGGAAACCCGGTTCAAGATAACCCTCGAAATTTCGAAATACTCTTTCGCTCGACTGCTTCTAGCCGAGTGCGCAAATTAGGGTCGCGGGATACTGAACTCACGGCTTCATTCTAGATTGCCTCGACGCGGTATTACAAAAGGGTATACGACACGCCGCGAATGACCGGGGATCACCACCCGTTATACAATACAAATTACAATACGCGATATCACAATTGCGGCAGGGAACAAATGGGACGCTTTAGCGTATAAGGACTCACGTTCTCGTTTCCAACAAGTATGGATCTCGTTCAGTCCGTCTACCTCTCTCTCTCTCTCTCTCTCTCTCTCTCTCTCGCTAAGTAGTCGCTAAGTCGTTCAGAAGAATAAGAGGCTGTCTTCGTGCTGGCTAGCTCATTATATAGGTTTCCTGGGGGTCTTCGGATCCCCTTAGATCCTCCTTAGGGCTCCTTGATGGGGTAGGGCCATACGCTTCGGTATTGTTCGGGGCATCGATCGGTGGATTTCGGCGATCTTCCCTGATCGCACCCCCTGGTGTGTCTAGAGGGGGTCCTCTGGATTATTTGAACTGCGGCGCGTGTCGCGCGCCGCGCTTTCCACGGCTCACCTGCAATTCCGCTGCGCATCTTGAGTTTTCCTCTCCATGGGCTCAAGGGAGGGGTAGAGGTCCTTCTCACACCCGAGAACCATCCTGTTTGTCTCCATGGACTATGGCAGCGGTCTTATCGTTGCAGAGCTCTGAGTCGTATCCTTCGGGCTTCAGGGTCTCTTCTTGCTCACTTCCCGACTCCTCCACCTTCGAGCCCGTCGCGCTACCTCGGCGCACAGCCCTTCCGCGAACCTGCGGTCTTATTATCCGCTGAAGAGGCGTCTTATGGGTCGCTTCTTCCATCAGCTCGCCAGTCTTATCCGTCGAACGGAGAGAGAGGAACGAACGGGGGGGGGGGGGGGGGGGAAGGTTCTACCATCGTGTATTTCACACTCCTCGCAAATACAGCTATCGCAATGGTCCGTGTCGCGGTTCTCGCATGGGTGGTGATCTGCGAGCTAGTCTAACCGAAGCAGGGGGGGGGGGTGAGCGAGCCTTGTGACGTCACCACGTCACAGTACATACAAATTTGCGATTAAGTAGCTATGTGTTCAAATTCAATTCCGAATAATGCACTAAAAAGCATCCCAGATAACAAACGGCAAGATGGTAGCGACACCATGCCGGCACTATATTGCCACTTCCGAGGAGTGTCAACTGATTCGTAGTCATCTCTGACCGGATTCGTTAACTAAAATGCCAGAACGTGTTACCAGCACGTTCTAGACAAGCGAATCGCACAGCACCAGCACCATGGTGACACGCGTATCATCGCTCCATTCATGAATCTCCTCAGCAATGACGCAGGATCACATTTGGCAATGGGGAACCTGTGCTTTCATACAAATTAGAACCGTTAGATGTCAGTAGATGTTCAGCATATGAGTATTGATAGACATTTTGATGGTCGTTTTCCTATATTTATAGTTATTGAGCGAGTCGTATATATTTCTTTCAATCCATCATAGACTAAAAATATTAATTATAAAAAAAATATTACTTATAAAATAAAAATTCATGCTGTTGCGTCCCTAACTTCGCCTTGTGTAATTTTTGAAATAACATGCTGTCATCGTATTTAATGTAACCCTCAATTGCATGAATTTGCAACAATAAATTGAAGAAAATATATATAAAATAAGTGTGTATATTTTTATGACAAAGTAATTATCGACTTTATGGAAAAAATCGCCCTATCGAGCTAGTTTATAGAAAATAATAAAATCGAGTTCTTATATCTTTGTTTTGTGCCGGTGTATCTATTTTGGAATCAAAATAAGTAAATTGCACAGTTTAGTTATTTTTCATATTTGCTTATAATTTTTATGGAAACAGCTTCCCCATTAGTAAATGTCAGCCTACGCCACAACCACGCGTGTAGCTATGGTGAGCTGATAGTGTCATTGTCACGGCCGTGTTGCCCGTGTGCTATATCTCGGTGCTTTAATAGAGATATCTAAGAACATAAGTAATTTGTAAGTAACACATCTTTTCTCTTTGAAATATTTGCCTTTGCATAGAATAGAACGTATAGATATAATGGCCTGTTTTGTACCCATTTCGGTCCAATTCTATTATAGCCTTTGAGCAGAAGTAATATTGATTATACTTGATTTTTGCAATAGTTCTTTGATTAACAGATTTTATTAACCTAGAATCATCGTTTGACGGATGTATCAATCTACTTTGTAGCTCCATCAGTTTCTTTTTCTGCTCGCTACTTTCCATTTTCAGTTCCGTATACTTATCCTTTATCACCATCATATATGTTGCGTAAAATTACAATAACTTTTTGTCCTCAAATTTTGCGGATATTTCAATTAAATTTCCTTTGATTGAATAAACTGAAATTAAAGAACAGTGGCACGTACCATTTCTTGGAAACGTTGTATCGTAATTTGCATCTGACTGTTTTGAAAGGCACGCACTTTACTTAACGTTTGCAATGATACGGTTAGCGAAATAAAGAAATATTCTACTTTCGAAATTGTTGGCTCTTGTAATTCTAAGGCAAATATATTCATCTGTCGACATCGTGAACATTGTTTTTTGGCAAAATTCCAGAAAAACAAATATACTATGAGTAAAATAATAAACATCATAATATTAAATTTAACTCTGTTCATCGTTGCCTTGTTGGACACATCCATAACAATATACAGGGTGGGGCAGTAATAAGTAGCACCTCAGATATCCACGAAACTATAAGTTTCATAGAAGTTTTTGCTAATATAAAATTGCATAGTACAAAGGGGCCATCCGTTGATGAAAATAGTTTTTTTGTAAGTGGAGTTATGTTGGACATATGAAGGTTACCTTCATTTTTTAAAATGAATTGGTATGTCCATTCTTCCGTAATACGATAGAGCATTTTAAAGCAAGTTTAACGATCTGTAACATGAAGGCATTGAAGGTTACAAAAAGTAAAGAAAGGCGATAATACTCACGGTTTTGATAGTAAATGAAACATACGTATTGTGAACAGTGGTGCAAGGCGTAATACTTACCGTTTACTTCACTGTGAATAAACACTTTTCGAAGGGCATTTCAATAGTTTGCAGCATAAGTTAAACATGATAAGATTAGTATTGAAAAATCGGTTCGAATACGTTTGGTTAGGCTGTTCTTTGTGTCGTTCATTTTATATAAGTACTGAGCTGCGGATTCCTGAGGACAGCTCACAAAATTGTTGAACTATGGAAGATTATCATTGTGAATTTGAATCAAAAGGTAATTAATTTCCATTAGATTGTAAACAGATCTCAATGTTTCATTTTAGATAGTAAGATTAAATACTCTTTACAAAACTACAAGAATGGATACATACCTTTCTGTTATTATTACTTCATAAAGAATTATAATTGCAATTATATAGTTCATTACGATAAAAAATGTTTCTCAGAAAATTCTAAATATTAAATAAAAGAATCAAGTAAAACATTTTTAATAATTACGAATATGAAAAATACTTGAACATTCCAATAGAAAGATGTCTAAACAGGAGCTAGAAAAGTCAAACATTCAATTTCAATTCCAGAATTCATCTATAAGAGGTAAAATGTTTCGAAAGCTTTAATTACAGTCTTTAATGCAAGCAGTTGGGCAGTATTTCAATTTTTAAGAAAATTGATGAAAGTCAACCATTTTGAAGTGGTCAGAATCTTTGTCGTTTGAGCAATAAGTGAATAACAAATAACTGAGTAAATTCCAGGCTTAAAAACTTATGGATTAAATCCTATGCAGACTCGTTTATGAGCGAGTTACTAAATAATAATCCACACTAAGTCATCATTTTAAAACTTAAACGATTACATCTCGCGAACTTTCAAAGATATCAGAAGCGTGAAAAGTATGTGGTTTATCAAAAACTCTTCTAAAAGAACGGACGAAGCCAATAGAAATCTTTGTTGAAGTAAGCAAGTTCTAAAGTTCTAAGCAACGCGATGGCCCTTATCTGCCTATGTTTCATAGCAAGTAAGTTCTGAATTTCTATGAAATCCGATGGAATTCCTCACTACTAACGTTTCAAAGTAAGTTCTCAAATTCTCAATTCTACGTTTAAAACTGTGTGTGTTCTATATATCTATGTAAAGTGATGGTTCCTATTAGTTGTGACGGAAGCCTATATATAGTAAGTCAGGGAAACTCGAAGGGGTTAATTATCTAAATGCTTTAAGGTGTAAAACGTACTTTAATCTAAAGCAATCTATGGTTCCAAGGTATCCGCTCACGTACAACTTTTCTTGGGCTCCAGCTGCTCAGAAAGTAGCAAAGGAATAGACTACACGACCCCGAGAACCCTGGAGCGGAACAACCCTTGAAACTTCGAAATGCTCCTCTTCTCGACTACGCCTAGCCAAGTACACACACTCAGGTCGCGAGATACTGAAGTCACGGCATGTTTATTTATGGTCTCGACGTGGGTTTAACTAACAAGGGCTACGGGAAACTACGCAACACGCCGCAAATTACCGGGTATCATAACTCGCTTCACGATATAAGATACAATATACAATATGCGACACAAGAAATGGGACGCTTTAGTGAATAAGCTCTCACGTTCTCTTCTTCAGGTTCCTTGAATTCGCTGGTGGTCCTCGGGTCTCCTGCATCCTCCTCGGGGCTCCTTGGTGGAGTGGGCTGTAGGCTTCGGTATGGTTCGGGTCCATCGATCAGTGGATTTCGGCGATTTCCTCTTCTCGCCCCCTTGGGTGTCCCCGAGGGGATCCTCCTCATCATTTAAATTGCGTAGCGCCTCGCGCGCCGCGCTCCCATGGCCCACCTGCAGGGCCGCTGGACTTTTGACTTCTCTTTAGGGTGTTAAGAATGGTTGAGGACCTTCTCACATCCCAGAGCATTATAAAGCACAAAAGCAGATAAGCATAATGCGATGCATAGAGCTTTACAACCTTCTAACTTACTTTGAACTGTTTATATGAAATGCGATATTGAGGTGCATGAAGCATGACAAATTAAATGCTTCGGCACCTGGACATCTAGAAACGCTATCCCCGGGCAAGAAAGTGTAGGGTTCACACTCAATTCATGTGCAGAAGCAGATAAACATAACGCGATGCTATGAATACTACATCTTATCATGAAATATAGAAGTAAGATGCGCAGCCGCGTTTTACGAAGCATCAGAACTCTATTGCTTCAAAACCTTCAGATATAAAAACAAAATTCCGTAGCAAGGAAGTGATGCATTTACATTCATTTGAAGTGTAGAGGAGATATACATAACGCGTTGCATTGAAATTACATCTTATCATGTGACTTAGATCTGATATGCGATATCGCGTTTTATAAAGAGTTACAAATCTATTGCTTCGATGCGTAGACATCTAGAAACGCAATTTCCTAGCCAAGAAGTGTGGCATTTGCATGCTTTTGAAGTGTAGACGAGGTATACATTACACTTCGCAATGAATATTATATCTTATCATGAAACACAGAAATGAGATGCTAGTGCTTCGATACGTACATATCTGGAAACGCATTTCCTAGCAAGTATGTGTGGCATTTACAATCTTTTGAAGTGTAGACGAGGTATACATAACACTTCGCAATGAATATTATATCTTATCATGAAACATAGAAATAAGATCCGATATCGGGTTTTAAGAAGCAATAGAAATACATTGCTTCGATACGTGGACATCTGGAAACGCATTTCCTAGCAAGGATGCGTGGCATTTTCATTCCTTTGAAGTGTAGACGATGTATGCAACACGTCCCGATGAATATTATATCTTACCATGAAACATAGAAATGAGATGCGGTATCGAGTTTTAAGAAGCATTAGATCTCCATTTCTTCGATATGTAGACATCTGGAAATGCATTTCCTAGCAAGGAAGTGTGCATTTACATTCTTTTGAAGTGTAGACGAGGTATAAATAACACTTCGTAATGAATATTGTATTATATCATGAAACATAGAATTGCGATGCGACATCGCGTTTTAAGGAGCAATAGAACTCCACTGCTTCGATAGGTACATATCTGCATACGCTACTATCTGGCAAGAAAGTGTGGCATTTACATTCTTTTGAAGTGTAGACAAGGTATGCATAACACTACGCAATGAATATTACATCTTATCACGAAACATAGAAATGGGAAGCGATATCGCGTTTTGAGAAGCATTACACCTGTATTGCTTCGATACGTAGACATCTGGGAACGCTATTGCCCAGCAAGGAAGTGTAACATTTACATTCCTTTGGAATGTAGAGGAGGTACACATAACACATCGCAATGATTATTATATCTTATCATGAAACATAGAACTGCGATGCGATATCGCGGTTTGAGAAGCATTAGAACTCTATTGCTTCGAAACGTAGACATCTGGAAACGCTATTTCCTGGCAAGGATGTGTGGCATTTATATTTTTTTATTCTGTAGACGAGGTATACATAACACTTCGCAATCAATATTAAATCTTATCATGAAACGTAGAAATGCGATGCGATATCGCGTCTTAAGAAGCATTAGAACCATATTGCTTCGATACGTAGACACCTCGAAACGCATTTCCTATGCAGGGAAGTGTGGCATTTACATTCATTTGAAGTGTAGACGAGGTATACATAACCCTTCGTAATGAATATTATTTCTTACCATGAAACATAGGAATGAGATGCGATATCGCGCTTTGTGAAGCACTACAACTCTATTGATACGATACGTAGATATCTGCAAACGCTATTTCCTAGCAAGTAATAGTCGCATTTACATTCTTTTGAAGTGAATACAAGGTATACATGACACATCGCAATGAATATTATATCTTATCACGAAATATAGAAATGTGATGCGATATCGCGTTTTAAGAAGCATTAGAACGCTATTGCTACGATACGTAGACTTCTGCAAACGCTATTTCCTAGCAAGCAATAGTCGCATTTACATTCTTTTGAAGTGAATACGAGGTATACATGACACTTCGCAATGAATATTATATCTTATCACGAAACATAGGAATGAGATGCGAAATCGCGATTTATGAAGCATTAGAACTCTATTGCTACGATACGTAGACATCTGAATACGCTATTTCCTAGCTAGGAAGTGTCGCATTTACATTCGTTTGGAGTGAATACGAGGTATACACGACACTTCGCAATGAATATTATATCTTATCATGAAGCATAGAAACGGGATGCAATATCGCGTTTTGAGAAGCACTACAACTCTATTGCTACGATGCGTAGGCATCTGCAAACGCTATTTCCTAGTATGGAAGTGTCGCATTTACATTCTTTTGAAGTGAATACGAGGTATACAGGACACTTCGCAATGAGTATTGTATCTCATCATGAAACATAGAAGTGAGATGCGATATCGCGTTTTAAGAGGCATTAGAACTCTATTGCTATGATACGTAGGCATCTGCAAACGCTATTTCCTAGCAAGGGAGATTCGCATTTCCATTCTTTTGAGGTGAATACGAGGTATACATGACACTTCGCAAAGAACATTATATCTTATCGTGAAACATAGAAGTGAGATGCGATATCGCGTTTTAAGAAGCATTAGATCCCTGTTCCTCGATGCGTAGACATCTGCAGACGCTATTTTCTAGCAAGGTATAGTCGCATTTACATTCTTTTGAAGTGAATACGAGGTATACATGTCACTTCGGAATGAATATTATAACTTATCACGAAACATAGAAATGTGATGCGATATCGCGATATAAGAAGCATTAGAACCCTATTGCTATGATACGTAGGCATCTGCAAACGCTATTTCCTAGCAAGGGAGATTCGCATTTCCATTCTTTTGAAGTGAATACGAGGTATACATGACACTTCGCAAAGAACATTATATCTTATCACGAAGCACAGAAATGATATGCTATATCGCGGTCCAAGAAGCATTATAACTCTATTGCTACGATACGTATTCATCTGCAAACGCTATTTCCTAGCAAGGAATAGTCGCATTTACATTCTCTTGACGTGAATACGAGGTATAAATGATACTTCGCAATGAATATTATATCTTGTCATGAAACATAGGAGAGAGATGCGATATCGCGTTTTAAGAAGCATTAGAACGCTCATGCTACGATACGTAGACTTCTGCCAACGCTATTTCCTAGCAAGCAATAGTCGCATTTACATTCTCTTGACGTGAATACGAAGTATAAATGATACTTCGCAAAGAACATTATATCTTATCGTGAAACATAGAAGTGAGATGCGGTATCGCGTTTTAAGAAGCATTAGAACTCTATTTCCTCGACGCGTAGAGATCTGCAGACGCTATTTCCTAGCATGGAAGTGTCGCACTTACATTCTTTTGAAGTGAATACGAGGTATACATGACACTTCGCAATCAACATTATATCTTATCATGTGACATAGAATTGGGATGCGATATCGCGTTTTAAGAAGCATTAGAACTCTATTGCCTCGACGCGTAGAGATCTGGAGACGCTATTTCCTAGCATGGAAGTGTCGCACTTACACTCTTTTGAAGTGGATACGAGGTGTACATGACACTTCGCAATGAATATTATATCTTATCACGAAACATAGAAATGAGATTCGATATCGCGATTAAGAAGCATTAGAACTCTGTTGCTACGATACGTAGACATCTGCAAACGCTATTTTCTAGAAAACAATAGTCGCATTTACATTCTTTTGAAGTGAATACGAGGTATACATGACACTTCGCAATGAGTACTATATCTTATCATGAAACATAGAAGAGAGATGCGATATCGCGTTGTGAGAAGCATTAGAACTCTATGGCCTCGATGCGGAGACATCTGCAAACACTATTTCCTAGCATGGAAGTGTCGCATTTACATTCTTTCGAAGTGAATTCGAGTTATACATGTCACTTCAGAATGAATATTATAACTTATCACGAAACATAGAAGTGAGATGCGATATCGCGTTTTAAGAAGCATTAGAACTCTATTGCCTCGATGCGTAGACATCTGCAGACGCTATTTCCTAGCAAGGATGTGTCGCACTTACATTTCTTTGAAGTGAATGCGAGGTATACATGACACTTCGCAATGAATATTATATCTTATCATGAAACATAGAAGAGAGATGCGATTTCGCGTTTTAAGAAGCATTAGAACCCTATGGCCTTGATGCGGAGACATCTGCAAACGCTATTTCCTAGCATGGAAGTGTTGTACTTACACTCTTTTGAAGTGAATACGAGGTATACATGACATTTCTCAATGAATATTATATCTTATCACGAATCATGTAAATGGGATGCGATATCGCGATTTATGTAGCATTAGGACTCTATTGCTACGATACGTAGACATCTGCAAACGCTATTTCCTAGCAAGCAATAGTTGCATTTACATTCTTTTGAAGTGAATACGAGGTATACATGACACTTCGCAATGAATATTATATCTTATCATGAAACATAGATGTGAGATGCGATATCGCGTTTCAAGAAGCATTAGAACCCTATGGCCTCGATGCGGAGACATCTGCAAACGCTATTTCCTGGCATGGAAGTGTCGCACTTACATTCTTTTGAAGTGAATACAAGGTATACATGACACTTCGCAATGAATATTATATCTTATCATGAAACATAGAAGAGAGATGCGATTTCGCGTTTTAAGAAGCATTAGAACCCTATGGCCTTGATGCGGAGACATCTGCAAACGCTATTTCCTAGTATGGAAGTGTCGTACTTACACTCTTTTGAAGTGAATGCGAGGTATACATGACATTTCTCAATGAATATTATATCTTATCACGAATCATGTAAATGGGATGCGATATCGCGATTTAAGTAGCATTAGGAATCTATTGCTACGATACGTAGACGTCTGCAAACGCTATTTCCTAGCAAGCAATAGTTGTATTTAGTTTCTTTTGAATTGAATACGAGGTGTACATGACACTTCGCAATGAATATTATATCTTATCACGAAACGTAGAAATGAGATGCGATATCGCGATCTAAGAAGCATTAGTAATCTGTTGCTACGATACGTAGGCATCAGCAAACGCAATTTCATAGCAAGGAATAGTCGCATTTACATTCTTTTGAAGTGAATACGAGGTATACATGACACTTCGCAATGAATATTATATCTTATCATGAAACATAGATGTGAGATTCGATATCGCGTTATAAGAAGCATTAGAACTCTATTGCCTCGATGCGGAGATATCTGCAAACGCTATTTCCTAGCATGGAAGTTTCGCACTTACATTCTTTTGAAGTGAATACGAGGTATACATGACACTTCGCAATGAACATTATATCTTATCACGAAACGTATAGATGAGATGCGTTATTGCGTTCTAAGAAGCATTAGAACTCTATTGCTACGATACGTAGGCATCTCCAAACGCTATTTCCTAGCAAGGAATAGTCACATTTACATTCTTTTGAAGTGAATACGAGGTACACATGACACTTCGCAAGGAATATTATGTCATATCATGAAACATAGAAATGAGATGCGATATCGCGTTTTGTGAAGCATTAGAACTCTATTGCTACGATACGTAGGCATCTGCAAACGCTATTTCCTAGTAAGGAATAGTCGCATTTACATTCTTTTGAAGTGAATACGAGGTATGCATGACACTTCGCAATGAACATTATATCTTATCATGTAACATAGAAGTGAGATGCGATATCGCGTTGTAAGAAGCATTAGATCCCTAATGCCTCGATGCGTAGACATCTGCAGACGCTATTTCCTAGCAAGAAATAGTCGCATTTACATTTGTTTGGAGTGAATAGGAGGTATACATGACACGTCGCAATGAATATTATACCTTATCACGAAACATAGAAATGAAATGCGATATCGCGATTTAAGAAGGTTTAGAACTCTATTGCTACGATGCGTAGACATATGGAAACGCTATTTCCTAGCAAGGAAGTGTCGCATTTACATTCAGTTGTTGTGAATACGAGGTATACATGATACTTCGCAATGTTTATTATATCCTATCATGAAACATAGAAATGAGATGCGGTATCGCGTTTTAAGGAGCATTAGAACTCTATTGCTGCGATGCGTAGACATCTGGAAACACTATTTCCTAGGAAGGTTGTGTCACATTTACATTCTTTTCAAGTGAATACGAGGTATACACAGCACTGCACAATTGATGTTATATCTTACCATGAAACATAGAAATGAGATGCGATATCGCGCTTTAAGAAGCATTTGAACTCTACTGCTTCGATAGGTAGAAATCTGCAAACGCTATTTTCTAGCAAGGAAGTGGCGCTTTTACATACTTTTGAAATAAATACGAGGTATACATAACACTTCGCAATGAATGATACATTTTATCATCAATCATAGAATTGAGATACGATATCGCGATTTAAAAAGCATTAGAACTCTCTTGCTTCGATACGTAGACATCTGCAAACGCTATTTCCTAGCACGGAAGTGTGGCATTTCCATTCATTGGAAGTTTATGCGAGGTGTACATAATACTTCGCAATGTATATTACATTTTATCATGAATCATAGAAATGAGATGCGATGTCGCCTTTTATGAAGCATTAGACCCCTATTGCTTCGATACGTAGATATCTGGAAACGCTATTTTCTAGCAAGAAAGAGTCACATTTACATTCTTTTGTAGTGAATACGAGGTATACATAACAATCCACAATGAATATTATACCTTATCATGAAACATAGAAATGAGATGCGATATCGAGATTTAAAAAGCATTTGAAATCTATTCCTACGATACGTAGACATGTGCAAACGATATTTCCTAGCAAGGAAGTGTCGCATTTACATTCTTTTGAAGTGCGTACGAGGTATACATGACGCTTCGCAATGAATATTATATCTTATCACGAAAAATAGAAATGAGATACAATTTCGCGATTTAAGGAGCATTAGATCTCTATTGCTACGATACCTAGACATCTGCAAGCGCTATACCCTAGCACTGAAGTGTCGCATTTACATTCTTTTGAAGTGAATACGAGGTATGCATGACACTTCGCAATGAATATTATATCTTATCACGAAACATAGAATTGAGATGCTATATCGCGTTTTAAAAAGCATTAGATCTATATTGCTACGTTACGTAGACATCTGCAGACGCTATTTCCTAGAAAGTAAGTGTGGCATTTACATACATTTCAAGTGTAGGCGAGGAATACATAACACTTCGCAATGAATATTATATCTTATCATGAATCATAGAAATGAGTTGCGATATGGCGTTTTAAGGGGCATTAGTACTCTAATGCTTCGATACAGAGATATCTGGGAACGTAATTTCCTAGAAAGGAACCTCCTCGCACCCCCTAGCATCAACCCCTGGACGCATGCAACCAGCCAAACTCGCCTGCAGAACCAGCAACTGGAAGTGTTCGCGAGCGCATACCTGCACGCGTTCACTCACACCGAGTTCGGCTGCCTCACTCGCACCGCCGAGTATGCCTGTCTCGCTCGTACCGGGCACCAGTGTCTCACTCGCACCACCGAGTATACCTGTCTCGCCCGCACCAAGGACGGGCAGCCCTATCTCCCTCGCACCGAGGATTCCGTCCTGCAGGAAGACGTAGCCGCAGCCCATAACCTGAATGGGGTCTTTTCCAATTCCGGGAACAGGATCTGCTAGATCCTATATATTACTTCTATGCTAGGACATACATACCATATCATGACGCATATATAAGAATTCCTAGATCTAAGTTACACTAAGTAAGATGCGTCCGGCCAGCGGCATGCGCCGCTAGCCCCACCACGAGCCGCGAGTCCCCACTCGCTGGACCGCGCGCTCTCCGCCTCGAGACTCGAGTCCCCCACTCGCGGGAACGCGATCTCCCTACCGCGAGCCTCCGCGACCGTAGCGCCCCGCGAACCGAGGAGGTCAGAGACGCGTCCCCAGAGCACACACTCTGACTCGAGAACTCCTACCGAGGAGTCGAAACCTCTAGTTCTAGATCGTTAGCCACCTCAATGTGGGGTTCAGGCATCGTATTTCTATTTCCATTTTAACTTAGTCTTAGTCTTAGAATAATTCCAGTTCTTGTATACTTTAAACCTAGAATATATTTTATTTTTACTTTTACTATATCCAAGTACAAGTTCTTTTACCAAGTCTACTATTTCCACATCCATTAATTTTATCAAGTGTTTACAATACTAGTTCTACTTTTAACATTACATTTAACTACGAATTCTTCCACGGGTTCTCCATACAACTGGTGTTGCTCCTCATCAAATTGAAGGTGTATAGAAATCGGCTTTGTGACGTTGAGACCGCCGCCTATTCTTCAGATCTTAGTCGAAAGTACAGAAAAACCTGGTGAATGAATCGTGCTTCCGGTTTGCGAAGAACGCGACGTGCGAGTAGGAAGAATTTCATACGATCACTTGTGCGTGAATATCTGGAGGGCGTCCCGAGAGTCCTCGTATACCAGCGACCTGCCTTCGCACCAGTCCAGACGCCACTTTTCGAAGCGACCGTCGACGCTTCCGATCCAGACACCACGGCGCATCACGCCGATTATGCCACATTCAGCATCATCGCTGAATTCCGACCGCCGTCCTCCTCTTCGCGGGCGACTGATCGAGATTTCCGTAGCAGCCAACAGAACGAAATCCGCTACGATCCCAGCGAACGATCCTCCACGCCGTTTCTAAGTACAAATCGAGAGGGAAGTCATCGAAAGGTAGGGTCATTCCCTTATTATCGCGAGTGTTTTCGCTAGTGTCGTGTCAGCCGAAATTGTCGGACCCGGGCTAAACGCGTTCCCGCGGACCGAATTACCGAAAAATAGGCTCGTGTCGTAAAGCCTCCGGAGCAACGGAAAATAGTTTCGCCGGACGTGACACCTCGTATTCACTTCAAAAGAATGTAAATGCGACACTTCCTTACTAGGAAATAGCGACTGCAGATGTCTCCGTATCGAAGCAACAGATATCTAATGCTTCTTAGAACGGGATATCGCTTCCTATTTCCATGTTTCATGATAAGATATAATATTCATTGTGGAGTGTTATGTACACCTCGTATTCACTTCAAAAGAATGTAAATGCGACACTTCCTTTCTAGGAAATAGCGTTTCCAGATGTCTACGTATCGAAACAATAGAGTTCTAATGCTTCTTAATACAGGATATCGTATCTCATTTCTATGTTTCATGAAAAGATACAATATTCATTGTGCAGTGTGTTATGTATACCTTGAATTCACATTAAATGAATGCAGTTGCGACACATCCTTGCAAGGAAATAGCGTTTGCAGATGTTTACGTATCGTAGCAATAGAGTTCTAGTGATTCTTAAAACGCGATATCGCATCTCACTCCTATGTCTCATGATAAGGTACAATATTCATTGCGAAGTGTCATGAATACCCCCTATTCACTTCAATGGAATGTAAATGCGACACTTCTTTGCCAGGAATTAGCGTTTGCAGATGTCTACGTATCGTAGCAATAGAGATCTAATGCATCTTAAAACGGGATGTCGCATCTCGTTTCTATGTTTCATGATAAGATATAATATTCATTGCGAAGTGTCATGTATACATCGTATTCACTTCACAAGAATGTAAATGCGACTATTCCTTGCTATGAAATAGCGTTTGCAGATGTCTACGTATCGTAGCAATAGAGATCTAGTGTTTCTTAAAACGCGATATCGCATCACACTCCTATGTTTCATGATAAGGCATAATATTCATTGCGAAGTGTTATGTATACCTCTTATTCACTTCAAGGGAATGTAAATGCAACGCCTCCTTGCTAGGAAATAGCGTTTGCAGATGTCTACGTATCGCAGCAATAGATTACTAATGCTTCTTAAATCGCGATATCGCATTTCGCTTCTATGCTTCGTGATAAGGTATGATATTCTATGTGGAGTGTTATGTATTTCCCGCATTCACTTCATAAGAATGAAAATGCGACACATCCTTGCTATTAAATAGCCTTTGCATTTGTCTTCGTATCGTAGCGATAGATATTCTAATGCTTCTTAAATCGCGATGCCGCATCTCATTATCATGTTTTATGATAAGACATAATATTCATTGTGCTGTGTTATGTATACCTCTTATTCACTTCAGAAGAATGTAAATGCGACAGGTCATTGCTAGGAAATAGCGTTTGCAGATATGTACGTAACGTAGCAATAGTATTCTAACGCTTCTCAAAGCGCGATATCGCATCTCATTACCATGCTTCATGATAAGATATAGTATTCATTGTGCAGTGTTATGTATTCCTCGTCTCTACTTGAAATGAATGTAATGCTTCTTAAGACGTGATATGGCATCTCATTTCTATGTTTCATGATAAGATATAATATTCATTGTGGAGTGTTATGTATACCTGGCATTCACTTCAAAAGAATGTAAATGCGACACTTCCTTGCTAGGATATAGCGTTTGCAGATGTCTACATATCGTAGCAATAGAGTTCTAACGCTTCTTAAAACGCGATATCGCATTTCGTTTCGATGTTTCATGATAAGATATAATATTCATTGCGAAGTGTCATGTTTACCTGGTATTCACTTCAAAAGAATGTAAATGCGACACTTCCTTACTAGGATATAGCGTTTGCAGATGTCTACGTATCGTAACAATAGTGTTCTAGTGTTTCTTAAAACGCGATATCGCATCACACTCCTATGTTTCATGATAAGGCATAATATTCATTGCGAAGTGTCATGCATACCTCGCATTCACATCAAGGGAATGTAAATGCAATGCCTGCTTGCTAGGAAATAGCGTTTGCAGATGTCTACGTATCGTAGCAATAGATTATTAATGCTTCTTAAACCGCGATATCGCATCTCACTATCATGTTTCATGATAAGACATAATATTAATTGTGCTGTGTTATGTATACCTCTTATTCACTTCAGAAGAATGTAAATGCGACACTTCATTGCTAGGAAATAGCGTTTGGAGATATGTACGTAACGTAGCAATAGTATTCTAACGCTTCTCAAAGCGCGATATCGCATCTCATTACCATGCTTCATGATAAGATATAGTATTCATTGTGCAGTGTTATGTATTCCTCGTCTCTACTTGAAATGAATGTAATGCTTCTTAAAACGTGATATGGCATCTCATTTCTATGTTTCATGATAAGATATAATATTCATTGTGGAGTGTTATGTATACCTGGCATTCACTTCAAAAGAATGTAAATGCGACACTTCCTTGCTAGGATATAGCGTTTGCAGATGTCTACAAATCGTAGCAATAGAGTTCTAACGCTTCTTAAAACGCGATATCGCATTTCATTTCGATGTTTCATGATAAGATATAATATTCATTGCGAAGTGTCATGTATACCTCGTATTCACATCAAATAAATGTAAATACGACACTTCCTTGCTAGGAAATTGCGACTGCAGATGTCTCCGTATCGAAGCAACAGATTTCTAGTGCTTCTTAAATCGCGATATCGCATCTCATTCCTATGTTTCGTGATAAGGTATAATATTCATAGCGAAATGTCATGTTTGCCTCTTATTCACTTCAAAAAAATGTAGATGCGACACTTCCTTGCTAGGAAGTAGCGACTGCAGATGTCTCTGTACCGAAGCAACAGAGTTCTAATGCTTCTTAATTCCCGTAATCGCATTGCACTTCTATGTTTCATGATAAGATATAATATTCATTGCGAAGTGTTGTGTATACCTCGTCAGAACTTCATAAGAAAGCAAATGCCACACTACCTAGCTAGGAAATGCGTTTCCAGATGTCTACGTACCGAAGCAATAGAGTTCGAATGCTACATTAAACGCGATATCGCATCACAATACTATGTTTCAAGATAAGATATAATATTCATAGCGAAGTGCCATGTATACCTCGTCTACACTCCAGAAGAATGTAAAGGCCACACTTCCTTGCTAGGAAATACACTTCTAGGTGTCCACGTATTGAACAAATAGAGTTCTAATACTTCTTAAATCGCGATATCGCACCTCATTGCTTTGTTTCGTGATAAGGTATAATATTCATTGCGAAGTGTCATGTTTGCCTCTTATTCACTTCAAAATAATGTAAATGCGACACTTCCTTGCTAGGAAATAGCGTTTCCAGATATCTACGTACCGTAGCAATAGATTTCCTATGCTTCTTAAAACGGGATATCGCATCTCATTTCTATGCTTCATGACTAGATTTAATATTCATTGCGAAGTGTGATGTTTTACTCGTACTCACTTCAAAAGAATGTAAGTGCCACACTTCCTTGCTAGGAAATAGCGTTTGCAGATGTCTACATATCGTAGCAATAGTGTTCTAACGCTTCTTAAAACGCGATATCGCATTTCAATTCGATGTTTCATGATAAGACATAATATCCATTGCGAAATGTGATGTATACCTCGTATTCGCTTCAAAAGAATGTAAATACGACACTTACTTGCTAGGAAATAGCGTTTCCAGATGTCTAAGTATCGAAACAATAGAGATCCAATGCATCTTAAAACGAGATGTCGCATCTCGTTTCTGTGTTTCATGATAAGATATAATATTCATTGCGAAGTGTCATGTATACCTCGTATTCACTTCAAAAGAATGTAAATGCGACACTTCCTTCCTAGGAAGTAGCGACTGCAGATGTCTCCGTATCGAAGTAACAGAGTTCTAGTGCTTCTTAAATCGCGATATCGCATCTCATTCCTTTGTTTCGTGATAAGGTATAATATTCATTGCGAAGTGTCATGTTTGCCTCTCATTCACTTCAATAGAATGTAAATGCGACACTTCCTTGCTGAGAAGTAGCGTTTCCAGATGCCTATGGATCGAAACAATAGGGTTCTAGTGCTTCTTAAAACGAGATGTCGCATCTCATTCCTATGTTTCACGACAAGATATAATATTCATTGCGAAGTGTCATGTGTTTCTCGTATTCACTTCAAAAGAATGTAACTGCGATACTTCCTTGCTGGGAAGTAGCGTTTGCAGATGTCTACGTATCGTAGCAATAGAGATCTAATGCATCTTATAACGAGATGTCGCATCTCGTTTCTCAGTTTCATGATAAGATATAATATTCATTGCGAAGTGTCATGCATACCTCGTATTCACTTCAAATGAATGTAAATGCGACACTTCCTTGCTAGGTAATAGCGTTTGTTGATGTCTCCGTATCGAGGCAATAGTGCTCTAATGCTTCTCAAAACGCGATGTCGCATCTTATTTCTATGCTTCATGTTAAGATATAATATTCATTGCGAAGTGTCATGTATACCTAGTACTCACTTCAAAATAATGTAAATGCGTTACTTCCTTGCTAGGAAATAGCGTTTGCAGATGTCTTCGTATCATAGCAATAGAGTTCTAATGCTTGTTAAATCGCGATATCGCATCACATTTCTATGTTTCATGATAAGATATAATAAACATTGTGCTGTGTTATGTATACCTCGTATTCACTTGAAAAGAACGTAAATGCGACACTTCCTTGCTAGGAAGTAGCGTTTGCAGATCTCTACGTACCGAAGCAATAGAGTTGTAATGCTTCTAGAATCGTCATATCGCATCTCATATCTATGTTTCATGATAATATATAATATTCACTGCGAAGTGTCATGTATACCACGCATACGCTTCAAATGAACGAAAATGCGACACTTCCTTGCTAGGAAATAGCGTTTGCAGATGTCTACGTATCGAAGCAGTAGTCTCCTAATGCTTCTTAAATCGCGATATCGCATCTCATTTCTATGTTTTATGATAAGATATAATATTCATTGTGCAGTGTTATGTACACCTCGTATTCACTTCAAAAGAATGTAAACGCGACACTTCGTTGCCAGGAAATAGCGTTTGCAGATGTCTACGTATCGTACCATTAGAATTCTAATGCTTCTCGAAACGCGATATCGCTACGCATTACCATGTTTCATTATAATATATAATATTCATTGTGGAGTGTTATGTATACCTCGTATTCACTTCAAAAGAATGTAAATGCGACACTTCCTTGCTTGGAAATAGCGTTTGCAGATACCTACGTATCGAAGCAATAGTTATCTATTGCTTCTTAAATCGTCATATCGCATCTCATATCTACGTTTCATGATAAGATATAGTATTCATTGCGAAGTGTCATGTATACCTCGTATTCCTTTCAAATGAATGTAAATGCGACACTTCCTTGCTAGGAAGTAGCGTTTGCAGATTTCTACGTATCGAAGCAATAGGGATCTAATGCTTCTTAAATCGCCATATCGCTTCTCATTTCTATGTTTCATAATAATATATAATATTCACTGCGAAGTGTCATGTATACCTCGCATACACTTCAAATGAACGAAAATGCGACACTTCCTTGCTAGGAAATAGCGCTTGCAGATGTCTACGTATCGAAGCAATAGTGTTCTAATGCTTCTTAAATCGCGATATCGCATCACATTTCATAGTTTCATGATAAGATATAATATTCATTATGCAGTGTTATGTAAACCTCGTATTCACTTCAAAAGAATGTAAATGCGACACTTCCTTCCTAGGAAGTAGTTTTGCAGATGTCTACGTATCGAAGCAATAGAGTTCTAATGCTTCTTAAATCGTCATACCGCATCTCATTTCTATGTTTCATGATAAGATATAATATTCATTGCGAAGTGTCATGTATACCTCGTATTCCTTTCAAAAGAATGTAAATGCGACACTTCCTTGCTAGGAAATAGCGTTTGCAGATGTCTACGTACCGAAGCAATAGAGTTCTAATGCTTCTTAAATCGTCATATCGCATCTCATATCTACGTTTCATGATAATATACAATATTCATTGCGAAGTGTCATGTATACCTCGCATACACTTAAAGTGAATGTAAATGCGACACTTCCTTCCTAGGAAATAGCGTTTGCAGATGTCTACTTATCCAAGCAATAGATTTCTAAAGCTTGCTAATTCGGGATATCGCATCTCATATCTATGTTTCATGATAAGATATAATATTCATTGCGAAGTGTCATGTATACCTCGTATTCCTTTCAAAAGTATGTAAATGCGACACTTCCTATCTAGGAGATAGCGTTGGCAGATGTCTACGTATTGATGCAATAGCGTTCTGATGCTTCTCGAAACGAGATATCGCATCTGATTTGTATGTTTCATGATAAAATATAATATTCATTGCGAAGTGTCATGTACACCTTTTATTCGCTTCAAAAGAATGTAAAAGCTACACTTCCTTGCTGGGAAATAGCGTTTGCAGATGTCTAAGTATGGACGCAATAGAGTTCTAATGCAACGTAAAACGCGATATTGCATCTCAATTCTATGTTTCATGATAAGATATAATATTCATTGCGAAGTCTTATGTGTACCTCGCATACACTTGATATGAATGTAAGTGCGACACTTCCTTGCTACGAAGTAGCATTTGCAGATGTCTACGTATCGAAACAATAGAGTTCTAATGCTTCTTAAAACGCGATATCGCATCTCATTTCTGTGTCTCACGATAAGATATAATATTCATTGCGGAGTCTTATGTATATCTCGCCTACACTTCAAAAGCATGTAAATGCCAAACTACCTTGCCACGGAATAGTAATTCTAGATGTCTACGGTAACGTCAGGCGTGACGCCTGCCACCCTCCGGCGTGCTTCAGGTCCAGCAACCGCTCATCCGTCAGCATGTGCATCCGTTGCATACGTGCGGCAGGACCGCACTGCGTCCCGGCGCCTCAGGACGTTGAGACAGAGCTACAAGGACGTAGAGTACATCAGCACGTACCCACATACTTACCCTCCATACGTGTAACCTTAGGTTAAGCACGCTACACGACTGTGTACATACACACAACAACACACACGTCGAATTCTAAGTTCGATTAGAGATAATCTGCGATGCGCTCGCGCGCACACTCGACGCTCGCGGCTTACGCTCAACGTGAGCCGCACCCCACTCCGACCGGCCGCCCCATCACGAGGGCCGAGCGGCCGCCCTACTGCACCGCCTGCCCCACCGCGTGGGCCCAGAGACTCGCGCGCGGAACGATCCGAGAAGGTGGCGAACGTGCTTCCGATACGAGGCTTCTAATCCGAACGCCGAACCGAGCAGATCGAATCTGCCTCCGGTGTATCCTGCAGCGAGCTACCAGCTCCAATGCAGTCGTTTCTATTCCATCTCCCATAGAGGAGTCTTTATTATAACTTAGTCTCATCTATATTTCATTTTGTACTCATATTTAGTAACATAGTCTTTGTGTTTTTATTAGGATAGTATTCATAGAATATACACTAATTTTACCCGATTCGATGTCTCTTTATTATACTACAATCTCCTTCTCTATTCCACGAGTACGCTCGCGTATTATTACTATTTCGCACTATTTCATCTGCGACAGTCTTGAAGCTGGACGGTTAGAGCGAACCAACGCTTAGCCGCTCTTACTTCACCTCTGCCGTAACAAGGGTGTCTTGAACTAAGGTCGATCCCGGTAAGGTAGAGAGAACCAGCGCTTAGGCGTGCCGTCGTCCTCCTGTGTGCAAGTACCCACGATGTACTCTGAGCTTTCTATGAAGCGTACTCGACGCGCGGGGAGGAAAGAGTTCCTACGTCGTCTCGTCCGCTAATACGTGGGCAGTGCCTCCGTGTATCCGAAGATCTACACTGCGGTTCCTGTTACTGACAGGGTAACCTTCGCCGCCATACGTCCCGTTCGAGTTAAGAAACGTCCTGTCTCGACACCCGCACCTTCCAGCCAGAGTTCGCCTGCCTGGAAGCTCATTCCGATCGACGCTCCAGCGTTCCAACCGTACGCAGCTACAATTCCGGACACGGATCCACGGCGCATTGGATACCGAATGTAAATGCGACTCTACCTTGCAACGGAATAGTGCTTCCAGGTGTCTACGAATCGAAGCAGTACAGTTCCAATTCTTCATAAAACGCGATTTCGTATCTCAAATCTATGGTTCACGTTATGATGTAATTCAATGCAACGCGTTATGTATTTTTCGTCATTACTTCATGAGAATGTAAATCCCACACTTCCTAGCGACGAAATAGCGTTACTAGATGTCAAGTAATCGAAGCAATAGAGTTATAATGCTTCGTAAAACGCGATATCGCATCTCATTTCTATGTCTCACGATGAGATGTAATAATCAACGCAACGCGTTAGGAATGTTTCATGAACACTTCAAACGAATGTAAATGCCACACTTCCATGCAGCAGAATAGCGTTTCTAGATGTCCACGTATCGAAGCAATAGAGTTCTAACACTTTATAAATCGCGATATCGCATCTCTATTCTATGTCTCATGATAAGATTTATTACTCAATGCAACGCGTTATGTATATCTCGCTTACACTTCAAAAGAATGTAAATGCCGCACCTCCTTGCGACAGAATAGCGTTTCTGGATGTCCACGTATCGAAGCAATAGAGTTCTAACCCTTTATAAAACGCGATATCGCATCTCACTGCTACGTCCCGTGATAAGATGCAATATTTAATGCAACGCGTTATGTATATCAAGACTACACTTCGAAAGAATGTGAATCCCACACTTTGTGTCTAGGGAATAGCGTTTCGAGATGTCTACATATCGCAGCAATAGATATATTTACGAAATTACTTAAAACGTCTTAATCTCAAAAATAGCCTTTTCATCACAAATGTGTAATAAATAAAGTCTTCGAAGGCCCCACGTTTTATTTGTTCCATCGGTCGGAACATGTTCTCCCCGTTGAGAGACCGTGACGATCAATCTAAATCGGTTTGATCTGAATATCGTCTCGACGTCGATGGTTCACGCTATCGTCTCGGATGTGGGCAGCTCCGCTAACTGCTTGACGTTGCGATTGTAGACCCCCTGGCTGGTCCGTACGGTGACCGTTCGGGTGATCTTGTCTGGACCTGGGTGCACCTCTTCGACTCGACCGCGGTGCCACTGCAAAGGCAGGACGTAGACATCCCTTAAGACTATGAGGGATCTTTTCTTGATCTCGTGGTAGCCCTTGGTCCATTTTTTTTCGCTCGTTCAGATGGTGGATATACTCCTTGTGCCACCTGGTTCAAAATTCCTGCTGGACGTTCTGGATGTGTTGCTAGTGTGACAATCAGTTACGAGGAGTATCACTGAAATCAGTCTCGGGCAAACTCGTTAACGACGTGCCGATCAGGAAGTGGGTCGGAGTTAGGGACCATTAGGATCGGATGATAATGGAGTAAGCGGGCGGGAGTTTAGGATCGCTTCGATTTCGATCGCGAACGTATTGAACTATTCGAATGTAACCCGTATCTTCCCCGACGACTCGTTTGATGTGGTGTTTAAACGATTTCACTGCTGCCTCCCAAAGGCCGCCGAAATTGGGAGAAGGAGCTGGCATGGAATGCCATGATATTCCCTTGCCCGTGAGGAAGTGTCTTACCTTATCGTCCGTTTGCAGTTTTTGGTACAGTGCGCTTAATTCGTTATTCACTCCAACGAAATTTTGTCCCGTTGTAGGAATAAATGTTCCGACAGATGCCCCTACGACCGATGAAGCGTTTCAATGCCGCGATGAACGCTTCGGTAGTCATGTCACCGACGATTTCAAGATAGACCGCTCTCGTTGCAAAGCACACAAACACTGCTACATATATTTTTACTCGCGCACAATTTCGGAAACGTTTTTCCTTGATATAAAAAGGACCGCAATAATCTGTTCCGCAATTATTAAAGGATCGGCATTCGGATTCGCGTGACGCAGGTAGAGTGCCCATTACGTATTTCACGGCCGGTGGTTTTACGCGGAAGCACCAGATGTACTTCTTACCATCAATGGGCCAATACCTCTGCCTTAGTGTCGCCAGCGTGGTATTGATACCCGAATGATGTCCCTCTAAATGCGTGTGACGAATGATCAGATCGGTGATGTGATGCGATCTTAGAAGCAGGATCGGATGTTTCTGTCCGCAGGGAATGTTTGCGTTTTGTAGTCGACCGCCTACCTGTAGAATTCCCGTTTCGTCTAAGAATGGCTGCAGCGAGAGCCGGTTCCTCTTTGGATGCAGCTCTGTACCGTTCTTCAAATTTCGGATCTCTTTTTCAAACGCGAAGGCTTTCACGAGCCTCAAGATCCGATCATTAGCGTCGTGAACCTCTCATACGGTTAGAGGTCCTGCGTTACAATGATTTTTGCGAAATCGGAGGCAATATGCGACGATCCTCCTTAATTTCGCGATGTCTGAATAGCGGCCGAGAATTTCGTTGCTACGGATGGTCGTTGCCAAGCATGTATGGGGATGAATATCGAGTATTTCCAAAACGAGGTTGAACGTAGATTTCGGCCAATCCTTGTTATCGTCGGCAAACCACGATGGTCCATGACGTCAGATGGAGGGCTTCAAGAATTCCGCCGGTGTTTGTCCTCTCTATATGAGGTCCGCTGGATTGTCGTTTGACCTGACGTGCCGCTATCGGTCCTCGTTTGAATTACGGCCACTCTATTTGCCACGAATGTTCTTAGCGTGGCTGGTTCGCGTTGCAGCAAATATAAAACTATCGTGGAATGCGTCCAGAAGTTAATCGAGTCGAATCGGCGTGCATTATTATCTCGGACGTTAGACAATAATGACGTCAGTAGCACCGCACCGCAAAGTTCGAGACGTGCGAGGCTGACAACTTTTACTGGTGCGACCCGAAATTTCGCGCATAATAGTCTCGTTTTAATTCGTCCGCGATTGTCGACTGACCGTAGATACACGCACGCTCCGTATGCTCGTTCGCTCGCGTCGCAGAACCTGTGTAATTCCACCCTTCGCACCTTCGATTGGCATACGTGTCACTCGAAGAATGTTTCGTTATATAACTGCATTTCCTTCACGTACGTGGACCATTCTGTATGGAGGATAGTTGGTAGCGATTCGTCCCAGGCCAATTGCAGTTTCCAAAGGTGTTGCATAAATATTTTTTCCGTTATTATTACTGGCGCCAGTAAACCTAACGGGTCGAATATTTTTGTCATGGTGGATAAGATCGCGCGTTTGGTGATCCTCGTATCGATGTTTGGATCCACGGAATAGATGATTCGGTCGTCCTACGCGTGCCACGAAACGCCAAGAGCTTTCATTGTGGCGTCTCCAAAATACTTTGGGTGAATTTCGCCTTCCGGAAGTCCTACTAAAAGTTTCGGTTCGCTCGAGACCCATTGTTGAATGTGGAGGTTGCCGCCGTTAAGTAGCTTTATTATCTGGTCCCGTAGTTGTCTAGCGTTTTCGTAATTATCTGTGCCAGTTAGGAGATCGTCGACGTATAGATCTCGCTGGAGCACGGTCGATGCGAAAGGAGCATTCACCTTTTCGTCGTCCACTAGCTGATGAATATACCTGATGACGAGGAAAGGCGCTAAAGATAGTCCGAACGCGATCGTGTTCAGCTCGTACGTTTTCACCTTTCCCTTGTTATCTCGTCACAATATCGGCTGGTATCGGCGGTCTTCCGGTCTTACGAGGAACTGCCGATACATCTTCTCGATGTGACTCCGGTTAAGACATAGGTGTGTTGACGGAACCTTATGAGAAAAGCGAATATGTCGACCTGTATAGTTGGTCCTGCCAAAAGCGTATCGTTCAATGTCAGTCTACTGCTCGATCTTGCAGATCCATCGATGACGACGCGAACCTTCGTTGTTGAGCTGGACAGTTTGATGACGGCGTGGTGGATGATGTAGAGGCCATCCGAATCGCGTGGCCCTACCTGGCTCATGTGTCCCATCTCGCGATATTCCTCGGTGACGGTGGAGTATTCTCGTTTCAGCTCTGGATCTTTCACGAATTTTCGTTCGAGAGAAAGAAGAAGGTTGAGGACGCGCGACCGAGTTTCGCCTAACTGCATCTTCTTTTCACTGAACGGCAGTGCGACAATGTAACGACCGGTTCGTGTCTGTTTAACGTGGTCGTGAAAATACTGCTCGCATTCCTGCTTCGCGGAAAATAGCTGTCGTACGTGTGGGCCCTCTACTAGCACCCAGAATTTTTGAAGTTCGAAATTCAGGATTGTAACGAACGTTTGATGTTTCCTCCACGACGCCGATGTGGATACGCTCCTCCCGATGATCCGTCCAAATTGCGTCCTTTGGAGGATTAATTCAGAATCGTTGCGAGGAGAAAGCTTGTACTGGCCGATGCTAGGGGATGATAAAGTGGGGCCGGTGCCGATTAACATATCCACATTTTCCGGTCGATGAAATTGTGGATCTGCTAGTTTTACGTTCGCTGGAGTCGGAATTCACATTCTGTTGTTGGTTGCAAACACGTCGTTCTCTGGTTCTGCAGCGTATACAATTCAATACCATGTAAATGCCACACTTCCTTGCTACGGAATAGGGTTTCTAGATGTCTACATATCGGAGCAATGGAGTTCTAATGCTTCATAGAAAGCAATATCGCTTATCAATTCTATGTCTCATGATAAGATGTAATCTTCAATGCAACGCGTTTCGTATATCTCGTCAACACTTCAAAAGAATATAAATCCCACACTTCCATGCTACATAAAGCGATTCTAGATGTATACGTTTCGAAGCAAGGCAGTTCTAATGCTTCATAAAGCGCGATATCGCATCTCATTTCTATGTCTCATGATAAGATGTAATATCCAAAGCAACGCGCTATGTATATCTCATCGATGGTTCAAAAGAATGTAAATGAAACTCTTCCTTGCTACGGTATAGCGTTTCCAGATGTGTACGTATCGAAGAAGTACGGTTCTAAGACTTCAAAAAACGCGATATCGCATCTGATTTCTATGTCTCATGATAAGATGTAATATTCAATGCAACACATTATGTATATCTTGTCAACACCTCATAAGAATATGAATTCCACACATCCTTGCTACGGAATAGATTTCTAAATGTCTACCAATCGAAGCAATAGAGTTCTAATTCTTCATAAAACGCGATATCGCATCTCATTTATAGGTTTCATGATAAGATGTAATATCAATGCAACGCGTTATGTATATCTCGTCAGCACTTCAAAAGTATGTAGCGCCCACACTTCCATACTACGGAATAACGTTTCTTGAAGTCACATGTTGAAGTTATGGAGTACTAACGCTTCATGAAATGCGATATCGAATTTCATCTCTATATCTCTAGATAAAACGTCATATCAAAGAAACGCGTTATCTGTATCTCGTCAACAGCACAAAAGACTCTAAATCCCACACTTCCACGCTACGGAATAGCGTTTCCAGATATCCACATATCGAAGCAATAGAGTTCTAATGCTTCATAAAACGCGATACCGCATCTCATTTCTATGTTTCGTGATAAGACATAATATTCATTGCGAAGTGTCATGTACACCTGGTATTCACTTCAAAGGAATGTAAGTGCGACACTTCCATGCTAGGAAACTGCGTTTGCAGATGTCTCCGCATCGAGGCCATAGAGTTCTAATGCTTCTTAAATCGCGATATCGCATCGCTCTTCTATGCTTCATGATAAGATATAATATTCATTGCGAAGTGTCATCTATACCTCGTAGTCACTTCAAGAGAATGTAAATGCGACTATTGCTTGCTAGGAAATAGCGTTTGCAGATGTCTACGTATCGTAGCAATAGAGTCCTAATGCTTCTTAAAACGAGATGTCGCATTTCATTTCTATGTTTCGTGATAAGATATAATATTCATTGCGAAGTGTCAAGCATACCTCGTATTCACTTCAAAAGACTGTAAATGCGACTATTGCTTGCTAGGAAATAGCGTTTGCAGATGTCTACGTATCGCAGCAATAGCGTTCTAATGCTACTTATATCGCGATATTACATCTCATTTCTATGTTTCGTGATAAGATGTAATATTCATTGCGAACTGTCATCTACACCTCGTATTCACTTCAAACGAATGTAAATGCGACACTTCCTAGCTAGGAAATAGCGTATTCAGGTGTCTACGTATCGTAGCAATAAAGTTCTAATACTTCATAAATCGCGATTTCGCATCTCATTTCTATGTTTCGTGATAAGACATAATATTCATTGCGAAGTGTCATGTACACCTGGTATTCACTTCAAAGGAATGTAAGTGCGACACTTCCATGCTAGGAAACTGCGTTTGCAGATGTCTCCGCATCGAGGCCATAGAGTTCTAATGCTTCTTAAATCGCGATATCGCATCGCTCTTCTATGCTTCATGATAAGATATAATATTCAGTGCGAAGTGTCGTGTATACCTCGTATTCACTTCAAAAGAATGTAAATGCTACTATTGCTTGCTAGGAAGTAGCGTTTGCAGATGTCTACGTATCGTAGCAATAGAGTTCTAATGCAACTTAAATCGCCAT
This sequence comes from Xylocopa sonorina, assembly GCF_050948175.1. Classification (NCBI taxonomy): domain Eukaryota; kingdom Metazoa; phylum Arthropoda; class Insecta; order Hymenoptera; family Apidae; genus Xylocopa; species Xylocopa sonorina. The sequence goes on from NW_027490442.1 coordinate 209,416, forward strand.
TTCGCATCTCATTTCTATGTTTCTTGATAAGATATAATATTCATTGCGGAGTGTCATGTATACCTCGTACTCACTTCAAATAAATGAAAATCCAACACTTTCTTACTAGGAAATAGCGACTGCAGATGTCTCCGCATCGAGGCAATAGGGTTCTAATCCTTCTTAAAACGCGATATCGCATCTCACATCTATGTTACATGATAAGATATAATGTTCATTGCGAAGTGTCCTGTTGTACCTCGTATACACTTCAAAAGAATGTAAATGCGACGTTTGCATCCTTGGGAATATCGTTTGCAGATGTCTACTTATCGTAGCAAAAGATTCCTAGTGCTTCTTAAAATGAGATGTCGCATTTCATTTCTATGATTCGTAATAAGATATAATATTCATTGCGAAGTGTCATGTATACCTCGTATTCACTTCAAAAGAATGTAAATGCAGCACTTCCATGCTAGGAAATAAAGTCTGCAGATGTCTACGCGCCGAGGCAATAGAGTTCTAATGCTTCTTAGATCGCGATATCGCATCTCATTTCTATCTTTCATTATAAGATGTAATATTCATTGCGAAGAGTCATGTATACCTCGTATTCACATCCAAAGAATGTAAATGCGACTATTCCTTGCTAGGAAATGTCGCATTCAGGTGTCTACGTATCGTAGCAATAGAGTTCTAATGCTTCTCAAAACGAGATGTCGCATTTCACTCCTATGTTTCGTGATAAGATATAATATTCATTGCGGAGTGTCATGTATACCTCCTATTCACTCCAAACGAATGTATATGCGACACTTCCTTGCTAGGAAATAGCGTATTCAGATGTCTACGAACCGTAGCAATAGATTTCTAATGCTACTTAAATCGCGATATCGCATCACATTTCTATATTTCGTGATAAGATATAATATTCTCTGCGATGTGTCAAGTATACCACGTATTCACTTCAAAAGAATGTAAATACGACTATTGCTTGCTAGGAAATAGCGTTTGCAGATGTCTACGTATCATAGCAATAGAGTTCTTATGCTACTTAAATCGCGATATCGCATCTCATTTATATGTTTCGTGATAAGATATAATATTCATTGCCAAGTGTCATGTATACCTCGTATTCACTTCAAAAGAATGTAAGTGCGACACTTCCATGCTAGGAAATAGCGTTTGCAGATGTCTACGCGTCGAGGCAATAGAGTTCTAATGCTTCTTAAAACGCGATATCGCATCTCAGTCCTGTGTTTCATGATAGGATATAATATTCATTGCGAAGTGTCATGTATGCCTCGATTTCACTTCACCAGAATGTAAATGCGACATTTCCTTGCTAGGAAATAGCGTCTCCAGATATCTACGTATCGTAGCAATAGAGTGCTAATGCTTCTTAAAGCGCGATGTCGCGTCCCATTTCAATGTTTCTTGATAAGATATAATATCCATTGCGATGTGTCATGTATACCTCGTATTCACTTCAAAAGAATGTAATTGCGACACTTCCTTGCTAGGAAATAGCGTTTGCAGATGTCTACATATCGTAGCAATAGTGTTCTGATGCTTCTCAAAACGCGATATCGCATCTCATTTCTATGTTTGATGGTGAGATAAAATATTCATTGCGAAGTGTCATGTATACCTCGTATCCACTTCAATGGAATGTAAATGCGACACTTCCTTGCTAGGAAATAGCGTTTGCTGATGTCTATGTATATTAGCAATAGAGTTCTAATGCTACTTAAATCGCGATATCGCATTTCATACTATATGATTCGTGATAAGGTATAATATTCATTGCGAAGTGTCATGTATACCTCGTATTCACTTCAAAAGAATGTAAATGCGACGTTTCCATCTTTGGGAATATCGTATGCAGATGTCTACTTATCGTAGCAAAAATGTCCTAATGCTTCTTAAAACGAGATGTCGCATTTCATTTCTATGTTTCGTGATAAGATGTAATATTCATTGCGAAGTGTCATGTATACCTCGTATTTACTCCACACGGATGTAAATGCGACACTTCCTTACTAGGAAATAGCGTATTCGAATGTCTACGTATCGTAGCAATAGAGTTCTAATGCTACATAAATCGCGATATCGCATCTCATTTCTATGTTTCGTGCTAAGATGTAATATTCATTGCGAAGTGTCATGTACTCCTCGTATTCACTTCAAAAGAATGTAAATACGACACTTCCATGAGAGGCAATAGCGTCTGCAGATGTCTACGGGTCGAGGCAATAGAGTTCTAATGCTTCTTAAAACGCGATATCGCATCTCATTTCTATGTTTCATGGTAAGATATAATATGATTAGCGAAGTGTTATGTATTTCTCGTCTACACTTCAAATGAATGTGAATGCGACACTTCCACGCTAGGAAATAGCGTTTGCAGATGTCTACATATCGTAGCAATAGATTTGTAATGCTTCCTAAAACGCGATATCGCATCTCATTTCTATGTTTCATGGTATGATATAATATGATTTGCGAAGTGTTATGTATTCCTCGTCTGCACTTCAAATGAATGTAAATGCGACACTTCCTTGCAAGGAAATAGCGTTTGCAGATGTCTACGTATGGTAGCAATAGAGTTCTTATGATTCTTAAAACGCGATATCGCATCTCATTTCTATGTTTCATGGTAAGATATAATATGATTTGCGAAGTGTCATGTATTCCTCGTCTACACTTCAAATGAATGTAAATGCGACACTTCCTTGCAAGGAAATAGCGTTTGCAGTTGTCTACGTATCGTAGCAATAGAGTTCTTATGATTCTTAAAACGCGATAACGCATCTCATTTCTATGTTTCATGGTAAGATATAATATGATTTGCGAAGTGTTATGTATTCCTCGTCTACACTTCAAATGAATGTAAATGCGACACTTCCATGCAAGGAAATAGCGTTTGCAGTTGTCTACGTATCGTAGCAATAGATTTTTAGTGCTTCTTAAAACGCGATGTCGCATCTCATTTCTATGTTTCATGGCTAGATATAATATGATTTGCGAAGTGTTATGTATTCCTCGTCTACACTTCAAATGAATGTAAATGCGACACTTCCTTGCTAGGAAATAGCGTCTGCAGATGTCTAGGTATCGTAGCGATAGTGTTCTAATGCTTCCTAAAACGCGATATCGCATCTCATTTCTATGTTTCATGGTAAGATATAATATGATTTGCGAAGTGTTATGTATTCCTCGTCTACACTTCAAATGAATGTGAATGCGACACTTCCTCGCTAGGAAATAGCGTTTGCAGATGTCTACATATCGTAGCAATAGATTTCTAAACCTTCTTAAAACGCGATATCGCATCTCATTTCTATGTTTCATGGTAAGACATAATATGATTTGCGAAGTGTCATGTATTCCTCGTCTACACTTCAAATGAATGTAAATGCAACACTTCCTTGCAAAGAAATAGCGTTTGCAGATGTTTACCTATCGTAGCAATAGAGTTCTAATGCTTCTTAAAACGCGATATCGCATCTCATTTCTATGTTTCATGGTAAGATATAATATGATTTGCGAAGTGTTATGTATTCCTCGTCTGCACTTCATATGAATGTAAATGCGACACTTCCTCGCTAGGAAATAGCGTTTGCAGATATCTACATATCGTAGCAATAGATATGTAATGCTTCTTAGAACGCGATGTCGCACCTCATTTCTATGTTTCATGGCTAGATATAATATGATTTGCGAAGTGGTATGTATTCCTCGTCTACACTTCAAATGAATGTAAATGCGACACTTCCTTGCTAGGAAATAGCGTCTGCAGATGTCTAGGTATCGTAGCGATAGTGTTCTAATGCTTCCTAAAACGCGATATCGCATCTCATTTCTATGTTTCATGGTAAGATATAATATGATTTGCGAAGTGTCATGTATTCCTCGTCTACACTTCAAATGAATGTGAATGCGACACTTCCTTGCTAGGAAATAGCGTCTGCAGATGTCTACGTATCGTAGCAATAGAGTTCTTATAATACTTAAAAAGCGATATTGCATCTTATTTCTATGTTTCATGGTAAGATATAATATGATTTGCGAAGTGTTATGTATTCCTCGTCTACTCCTCAAATGAATGTAAATGCGACACTTCCTTGCAAAGAAATAGCATTTGCAGATGTCTACGTATCGTAGCAATAGAGTTCTTATGATTCTTAAAACGCGATATCGCATCTCATTTCCATCTTTCATGGTAAGATATAATATGATTTGCGAAGTGCTATGTATTCCTCGTCTACACTTCAAATGAATGTGAATGCGACACTTCCTCGCTAGTAAATAGCGTTTGCAGATGTCTACGTATCGCAGCAATAGATATGTAATGCTTCTTAAAACGCGATGTCGCATCTCATTTCTATGTTTCATGGCTAGATATAATATGATTTGCGAAGTGTTATGTATTCCTCGTCTACACTTCAAATGAATGTAAATGCGACACTTCCTTGCTAGGAAATAGCGTCTGCAGATGTCTACGTATCGAAGCAATAGTGTTCAAATGCTTCTTAAAACGAGATATTGCATCCTATAACTATGTCTCATGATAAGATATAATATTCATTGCGAAGTGTTATGCATTCCTCGTATGCGATTCAAATGAATGTAAATGCGACACTTCCTTGCAAGGAAATAGCGTTTGCAGATGTCTACGTATCGTAGCAATAGATATGTAATGCTTCTTAACACGCGATGTCGCATCTCATTTCTATGTTTCATGGCTAGATATAATATGATTTGCGAAGTGTTATGTATTCCTCGTCTACACTTCAAATGAATGTGAATGCGACACTTCCTCGCTAGGAAATAGCGTTTGCAGATGTCTACATATCGTAGCAATAGATTTCTAATCCTTCTTAAAACGCGATATCGCATCTCATTCCTATGTTTCATGGTAAGACATAATATGATTTGCAAAGTGTCATGTATTCCTCGTCTACACTTCAAATGAATGTAAATGCAACACTTCCTTGCAAGGAAATAGCGTTTGCATATGTCTACGTATCGTAGCAATAGCTTTCTAATGCTTCTTAAAACGCGATATCGCATCTCATTTCTATGTTTCATGGTAAGATATAACATGATTTGCGAAGTGTTATGTATTTCTCGCCTACACTTCAAATGAATGTGAATGCGATACCTCCTCGCTAGGTAATAGCGTTTGCAGATGTCTACGTATCGTAGCTATAGCTTTCTAATGCTTCTTAAAACGCGATATCGCATCTCATTTCTATGTTTCATGGTAAGATATAATATGATTTGCGAAGTGTTATGTATTCCTCCTCTACACTTCAAATGAATGTAAATGCGACACTTCCTTGCAAGGAAATAGCGTTTGCAGTTGTCTACCTATCGTAGCAATAGTGTTCTAATGCTTCTTAAAACGAGATATCGCATCTCATTTCTATGTTTCATGGTAAGATATAATATGATTTGCGAAGTGTTATGTATTCCTCGACTACACTTCAAATGAATGTAAATGCGACACTTCCTTGCAAGGAAATAGCGTTTGCTGATGTCTACGTATCGAAGCAATAGAGTTCAAATGCTTCTTAAAACGAGATATTGCATCTCATATCTATGTTTCATGATAAGATATAATATTCATTGCGAAGTGCTATGCATTCCTCGTATGCGACTCAAATGAATGTAAATGCGACACTTCCATGCAAGGAAATAGCGTTTGCAGTTGTCTACGTATCGTAGCAATAGAGTTCTTATGATTCTTAAAACGCGATATGGCATCTCATTTCTATGTTTCATGGTAAGATATAATATGATTTGCGAAGTGTTATGTATTCCTCGTCTACACTTCAAATGAATGTGAATGCGACACTTCCTCGCTAGGAAATAGCGTTTGCATATGTCTACGTATCGTAGCAATAGCTTTCTAATGCTTCTTAAAACGCGATATCGCATCTCATTTCTATGTTTCATGGTAAGATATAATATGATTTGCGAAGTGTTATGTATTCCTCGTCTGCACTTCAAATGAATGTAAATGCGACACTTCCTCGCTAGGAAATAGCGTTTGCAGATGTCTACATATCGTAGCAATAGATTTCTAATCCCTCTTAAAACGCGATATCGCATCTCATTTCTATGTTTCATGGTAAGACATAATATGATTTGCGAAGTGTCATGTATTCCTCGTCTACACATCAAATGAATGTAAATGCGACACTTCCTTGCAAGCAAATAGCGTTTGCTGATGTCTACGTATCGAAGCAATAGTGTTCAAATGCTTCTTAAAACGAGATATTGCATCCTATATCTATGTCTCATGATAAGATATAATATTCATTGCGAAGTGTTATGCATTCCTCGTATGCGATTCAAATGAATGTAAATGCGACACTTCCTTGCAAGGAAATAGCGTTTGCAGTTTTCTACGTATCGTAGCAATAGAGTTCTTATGATTCTTAAAACGCGATATCGCATCTCATTTCCATCTTTCATGGTAGGATATAATATGATTTGCGAAGTGTTATGTATTCCTCGTCTACACTTCAAATGAATGTGAATGCGACACTTCCTCGCTAGGAAATAGCGTTTGCAGACGTCTACGTATCGTAGCAATAGATATGTAATGCTTCTTAAAACGCGATGTCGCATCTCATTTCTATGTTTCATGGCTAGATATAATATGATTTGCGAAGTGTTATGTATTCCTCGTCTACACTTCAAATGAATGTAAATGCGACACTTCTTTGCAAGGAAATAGCGTCTGCAGATGTCTACCTATCGTAGCAATAGAGTTCTTATAATTCTTAAAACGCGATATTGCATCTTATTTCTATGTTTCATGGTAAGATATAATATGATTTGCGAAGTGTCATGTATTCCTCGTCTACGCTTCAAACGAATGTAAATGCGACACTTCCTTGCTAGGAAATAGCGTCTGCAGATGTCTAGGTATCGTAGCAATAGAGTTCCAATGCTTCTTAAAACGAGATATTGCATCTCATATCTATGTTTCATGATAAGATATGATATTCATTGCGAAGTGTTATGCATTCCTCGTCTACGATTCAAATGAATGTAAATGCGACGCTTCCTTGCAAGGAAATAGCGTTTGCAGTTGTCTACGTATCGTAGCAATAGAGTTCTTATGATTCTTAAAACGCGATATCGCATCTCATTTCTGTCTTTCATGGTAAGATATAATATGATTTGCGAAGTGTTATGTATTCCTCGTCTACACTTCAAATGAATGTGAATGCGACACTTCCTTGCTAGGAAATAGCGTTTGCAGATGTCTACGTATCGTAGCAACAGATTTCTAATGCTTCTTAAAACGCGTTATCGCATCTCATTTCTATGTTTCATGGTAAGATATAATATGATTTGCGAAGTGTTATGTATTCCTCGTCTACACTTCAAATGAATGTAAATGCTACACTTCCTTGCAAGGAAATAGCGTTTGCAGATGTCTACCTATGGTAGCAGTAGAGTTCTAATGCTTCTTAAAACGCGATATCGCATCTCATTTCTGTGTTTCATGGTAAGATATAATATGATTTGCGAAGTGTTATGTATTCCTCGCCTACACTTCAAATGAATGTAAATGCGACACTTCCTTGCAAAGAAATAGCGTTTGCAGATGTCTGCGTATCGTAGCAATAGATTTTTAGTGCTTCTTAAAACGCGATATCGCATCTCATTTCTATGTTTCATGGTAAGATATAATATGATTTGCGAAGTGTTATGTATTCCTCGTCTTCACTTCAAATGAATGTAAATGCGGCACTTCCTTGCTAGGAAATTGCGTCTGTATATGTCTAGGTATCGTAGCGATAGCGTTCTAATGCTTCTTAAAACGCGATATCGCATCTCATTTCTATGTTTCATGGTAAGATATAATATGATTTGCGAAGTGTTATGTATTCCTCGTCTACTCTTCAAATGAGTGTAAATGCGACACTTCCTTGCTAGGAAATAGCGTCTGCAGATGTCTAGGTATCGTAGCGATAGAGTTCTAATGCTCCTTAGAACGCGATATCGCATCTCATTTCTATGTTTCATGGTAAGATATAATATGATTTGCGAAGTGTTATGTATTCCTCGTCTACACTTCAAATGAATGTAAATGCGACACTTCCTTGCAAGGAAATAGCGTTTGCAGATGTCTACCTATCGTAGCAATAGGGTTCTAATGCTTCTTAAAACGCGATATCGCATCTCATTTCTATGTTTCATGGTAAGATATAATATGATTTGCGAAGTGTTATGTATTCCTCGTATACTCTTCAAATGAATGTAAATGCGACACTTCCTTGCTAGGAAATAGCGTCTGCAGATGTCTAGGTATCGTAGCGATAGAGTTCTAATGCTCCTTAAAACGCGATATCGCATCTCATTTCTATGTTTCATGGTAAGATATAATATGATTTGCGAAGTGTTATGTATTCCTCGTCTACACTTCAAATGAATGTAAATGCGACACTTCCTTGCAAAGAAATAGCGTTTGCAGATGTCTACCTATCGTAGCAATAGGATTCTAATGCTTCTTAAAACGCGATATCGCATCTCATTTCTGTGTTTCATGGTAAGATATAATATGATTTGCGAAGTGTTATGTATTCCTCGCCTACACTTCAAATGAATGTAAATGCGACACTTCCTTGCAAGGAAATAGCGTCTACAGATGTCTACGTATCGTAGCAATAGAGTTCTTATGATTCTTAAAACGCGATATCGCATCTCATTTCTATGTTTCATGGTAAGATATAATATGATTTGCGAAGTGTTATGTATTCCTCGTCTACACTTCAAATGAATGTAAATGCGACACTTCCTTGCTAGGAAATAGCGTCTGCAGATGTCTAGGTATCGTAGCGATAGAGTTCTAATGCTTCCTTAAACGCGATATCGCATCTCATTTCCATGTTTCATGGTAGGATATAATATGATTTAGGAAGTGTTATGTATTCCTCGTCTACACTTCAAATGAATGTAAATACGACACTTCTTTGCAAGGAAATAGCGTTTGCAGATGTCTACCTACCGTAGCAATAGAGTTCTAATGCTTCTTAAGACGCGAAATCGCATCTCATTTCTATGTTTCATGGTAAGATATAGTATGATTTGCGAAGTGTTATGTATTCCTCGTCTACACTTCAAATGAATGTGAGTGCGACACTTCCTTGCTAGGAAATAGCGTCTGCAGATGTCTACGTATCGTAGCAATAGAGTTCTTATAATTCTTAAAACGCGATATCGCATCTCATTTCTATGTTTCATGGTAAGATATAATATGATTTGCGAAGTGTCATGTATTCCTCGTCTACACTTCAAATGAATGTAAATGCGACACTTCCTTGCTAGGAAGTAGCGTTTGCAGATGTCTACGTATCGTAGCAATAGTGTTCTTATGATACTTAAAACGCGATAACGCATCACATTTCTATGTTTCATGGTAAGATATAATATGATTTGCGAAGTGTTATGTGTTCCTCGTCTACACTTCAAATGAATGTAAATGCGGCACTTCCTTGCTAGGAAATAGCGTCTGGAGATGTCTAGGTATCGTAGCGATAGCGTTCTAATGCTTCTTAAAACGCGATATCGCATCTCATTTCTATATTTCATGGTAAGATATAATATGATTTGCGAAGTGTTATGTATTCCTCGTCTACTCTTCAAATGAATGTAAATGCGACACTTCCTTGCTAGGAAATAGCGTCTGGAGATGTCTAGGTATCGCAGCGATAGCGTTCTAATGCTTCTTAAAACGCGATATCGCATCTCATTTCTATGTTTCATGGTAAGATATAATATGATTTGCGAAGTGTTATGTATTCCTCGTCTACACTTCAAATGAATGTAAATGCGACACTTCCTTGCTAGGAAATAGCGTCTGCAGATGTCTAGGTATCGTAGCGATAGAGTTCTAATGCTTCTTAAAACGCGAAATCGCATCTCATTTCTATGTTTCATGGTAAGATATAGCATGATTTGCGAAGTGCTATGTATTCCTCGTCTACACTTCATATGAATGTAAATGCGACACTTCCTTGCAAAGAAATAGCGTTTGCAGATGTCTACGTATCGTAGCAATAGATTTTTAGTGCTTCTTAAAACGCGATATCACATCTCATTTCTATGTTTCATGGTAAGATATAATATGATTTGCGAAGTGTCATGTATTCCTCGTCTACACTTCAAATGAATGTGAATGCGACACTTCCTTGCTAGGAAATAGCGTCTCCAGATGTCTACGTATCGTAGCAATAGAGTTCTTATAATTCTTAAAACGCGATAACGCATCACATTTCTATGTTTCATGGTAAGATATAATATGATTTGCGAAGTGTTATGTGTTCCTCGTCTACACTTCAAATGAATGTAAATGCGGCACTTCCTTGCTAGGAAATAGCGTCTGGAGATGTCTAGGTATCGTAGCGATAGCGTTCTAATGCTTCTTAAAACGCGATATCGCATCTCATTTCTATATTTCATGGTAAGATATAATATGATTTGCGAAGTGTTATGTATTCCTCGTCTACTCTTCAAATGAATGTAAATGCGACACTTCCTTGCTAGGAAATAGCGTCTGGAGATGTCTAGGTATCGCAGCGATAGCGTTCTAATGCTTCTTAGAACGCGATATCGCATCTCATTTCTATGTTTCATGGTAAGATATAATATGATTTGCGAAGTGTTATGTATTCCTCGTCTACACTTCAAATGAATGTAAATGCGACACTTCCTTGCAAGGAAATAGCGTTTGCAGATGTCTACCTATCGTAGCAATAGGGTTCTAATGCTTCTTAAAACGCGATATCGCATCTCATTTCTATGTTTCATGGTAAGATATAATATGATTTGCGAAGTGTTATGTATTCCTCGTCTACTCTTCAAATGAATGTAAATGCGACACTTCCTTGCTAGGAAATAGCGTCTGCAGATGTCTAGGTATCGTAGCGATAGAGTTCTAATGCTCCTTAAAACGCGCTATCGCATCTCATTTCTATGTTTCATGGTAAGATATAATATGATTTGCGAAGTGTTATGTATTCCTCGTCTACACTTCAAATGAATGTAAATGCTACACTTCCTTGCAAGGAAATAGCGTTTGCAGATGTCTACCTATCGTAGCAGTAGAGTTCTAATGCTTCTTAAAACGCGATATCGCATCTCATTTCTGTGTTTCATGGTAAGATATAATATGATTTGCGAAGTGTTATGTATTCCTCGCCTACACTTCAAATGAATGTAAATGCGACACTTCCTTGCAAAGAAATAGCGTTTGCAGATGTCTGCGTATCGTAGCAATAGATTTTTAGTGCTTCTTAAAACGCGATATCGCATCTCATTCCTATGTTTCATGGTAAGATATAATATGATTTGCGAAGTGTTATGTATTCCTCGTCTTCACTTCAAATGAATGTAAATGCGGCACTTCCTTGCTAGGAAATTGCGTCTGTATATGTCTAGGTATCGTAGCGATAGCGTTCTAATGCTTCTTAAAACGCGATATCGCATCTCATTTCTATGTTTCATGGTAAGATATAATATGATTTGCGAAGTGTTATGTATTCCTCGTCTACTCTTCAAATGAATGTAAATGCGACACTTCCTTGCTAGGAAATAGCGTCTGCAGATGTCTAGGTATCGTAGCGATAGAGTTCTAATGCTCCTTAGAACGCGATATCGCATCTCATTTCTATGTTTCATGGTAAGATATAATATGATTTGCGAAGTGTTATGTATTCCTCGTCTACACTTCAAATGAATGTAAATGCGACACTTCCTTGCAAGGAAGTAGCGTTTGCAGATGTCTACCTATCGTAGCAATAGGGTTCGAATGCTTCTTAAAACGCGATATCGCATCTCATTTCTATGTTTCATGGTAAGATATAATATGATTTGCGAAGTGTTATGTATTCCTCGTATACTCTTCAAATGAATGTAAATGCGACACTTCCTTGCTAGGAAATAGCGTTTGCAGATGTCTAGGTATCGTAGCGATAGAGTTCTAATGCTCCTTAAAACGCGATATCGCATCTCATTTCTATGTTTCATGGTAAGATATAATATGATTTGCGAAGTGTTATGTATTCCTCGTCTACACTTCAAATGAATGTAAATGCGACACTTCCTTGCAAAGAAATAGCGTTTGCAGATGTCTACCTATCGTAGCAATAGGGTTCTAATGCTTCTTAAAACGCGATATCGCATCTCATTTCTGTGTTTCATGGTAAGATATAATATGATTTGCGAAGTGTTATGTATTCCTCGCCTACACTTCAAATGAATGTAAATGCGACACTTCCTTGCAAGGAAATAGCGTCTACAGATGTCTACGTATCGTAGCAATAGAGTTCTTATGATTCTTAAAACGCGATATTGCATCTCATTTCTATGTTTCATGGTAAGATATAATATGATTTGCGAAGTGTTATGTATTCCTCGTCTACACTTCAAATGAATGTAAATGCGACACTTCCTTGCTAGGAAATAGCGTCTGCAGATGTCTAGGTATCGTAGCGATAGAGTTCTAATGCTTCCTTAAACGCGATATCGCATCTCATTTCCATGTTTCATGGTAGGATATAATATGATTTGCGAAGTGTTATGTATTCCTCGTCTACACTTCAAATGAATGTAAATACGACACTTCTTTGCAAGGAAATAGCGTTTGCAGATGTCTACCTACCGTAGCAATAGAGTTCTAATGCTTCTTAAGACGCGAAATCGCATCTCATTTCTATGTTTCATGGTAAGATATAGTATGATTTGCGAAGTGTTATGTATTCCTCGTCTACACTTCAAATGAATGTGAGTGCGACACTTCCTTGCTAGGAAATAGCGTCTGCAGATGTCTACGTATCGTAGCAATAGAGTTCTTATAATTCTTAAAACGCGATATCGCATCTCATTTCTATGTTTCATGGTAAGATATAATATGATTTGCGAAGTGTCATGTATTCCTCGTCTACACTTCAAATGAATGTAAATGCGACACTTCCTTGCTAGGAAGTAGCGTTTGCAGATGTCTACGTATCGTAGCAATAGTGTTCTTATGATACTTAAAACGCGATAACGCATCACATTTCTATGTTTCATGGTAAGATATAATATGATTTGCGAAGTGTTATGTGTTCCTCGTCTACACTTCAAATGAATGTAAATGCGGCACTTCCTTGCTAGGAAATAGCGTCTGGAGATGTCTAGGTATCGTAGCGATAGCGTTCTAATGCTTCTTAAAACGCGATATCGCATCTCATTTCTATATTTCATGGTAAGATATAATATGATTTGCGAAGTGTTATGTATTCCTCGTCTACTCTTCAAATGAATGTAAATGCGACACTTCCTTGCTAGGAAATAGCGTCTGGAGATGTCTAGGTATCGCAGCGATAGCGTTCTAATGCTTCTTAAAACGCGATATCGCATCTCATTTCTATGTTTCATGGTAAGATATAATATGATTTGCGAAGTGTTATGTATTCCTCGTCTACACTTCAAATGAATGTAAATGCGGCACTTCCTTGCTAGGAAATAGCGTCTGGAGATGCCTAGGTATCGTAGCGATAGTGTTCTAATGCTTCTTAAAACGCGATATCGCTTCTCATTTCTATGTTTCATGGTAAGATATAATATGATTTGCGAAGTGTTATGTATTCCTCGTCTACTCTTCAAATGAATGTAAATGCGACACTTCCTTGCTAGGAAATAGCGTCTGCAGATGTCTAGGTATCGTAGCGATAGAGTTCTAATGCTCCTTAAAACGCGATATCGCATCTCATTTCTGTGTTTCATGGTAAGATATAATATGATTTGCGAAGTGTTATGCATTCCTCGCCTACACTTCAAATGAATGTAAATGCGACACTTCCTTGCAAAGAAATAGCGTTTGCAGATGTCTACGTATCGTAGCAATAGATTTTTAGTGCTTCTTAAAACGCGATATCGCATCTCATTTCCGTGTTTCATGGTAAGATATAATATGATTTGCGAAGTGTTTTGCATTCCGCGTCTACGATTCAAATGAATGTGAATGCGACACTTCCTCGCTAGGAAATAGCGTTTGCAGATGTCTACGTATCGTAGCAATAGAGTTCAGATGATTCTTAACACGCGATATCGCATCTCATTTCTATGTTTCATGGTAAGATATAATATGATTTGCGAAGTGTTATGTATTCCTCGCCTACACTTCAAATGAATGTATATGCGACACTTCGTTGCAAAGAAATAGCGTTTGCAGATGTCTACGTATCGTAGCAATAGATTTTTAGTGCTTCTTAAAACGCGATATCGCATCACATTTCTATGTTTCATGGTAAGATATAATATGATTTGCGAAGTGTCATGTATTCCTCGTCTACACTTCAAATGAATGTAAATGCGACACTTCCTTGCAAGGAAATAGCGTCTGCAGATGTCTACGTATCGTAGCAATAGAGTTCTTATGATTCTTAAAACGCGATATTGCATCTCATTTCTATGTTTCATGGTAAGATATAATATGATTTGCGAAGTGTTATGTATTCCTCGTCTACACTTCAAATGAATGTAAATGCGACACTTCCTTGCAAGGAAATAGCGTCTGCAGATGTCTAGGTATTGTAGCGATAGAGTTCTAATGCTCCTTAAAACGCGATATCGCATCTCATTTCTATGTTTCATGGTAAGATATAATATGATTTGCGAAGTGTTATGTATTCCTCGTCTACTCTTCAAATGATTGTAAATGCGACACTTCCTTGCTAGGAAATAGCGTCTGCAGATGTCTAGGTATCGTAGCGATAGAGTTCTAATGCTCCTTAAAACGCGATATCGCATCTCATTTCTATGTTTCATGGTTAGATATAATATGATTTGCGAAGTGTTATGTATTCCTCGTCTACACGTCAAATGAATGTAAATGCGACACTTCCTTGCAAGGAAATAGCGATTGCAGATGTCTACCTATCGTAGCAATAGAGTTCTAATGCTTCTTAAAACGCGATATCGCATCTCATTTCTGTGTTTCATGGTAAGATATAATATGATTTGCGAAGTGTTATGTATTCCTCGCCTACACTTCAAATGAATGTAAATGCGGCACTTCCTTGCTAGGAAATAGCGTCTGGAGATGTCTAGGTATCGTAGCGATAGTGTTCAAATGCTTCTTAAAACGCGATATCGCATCTCATTTCTATGTTTCATGGTAAGATATAATATGATTTGCGAAGTGTTATGTATTCCTCGACTACTCTTCAAATGAATGTAAATGCGAAACTTCCTTGCTAGGAAATAGCGTCTGCAGATGTCTAGGTATCGTAGCGATAGAGTTCTAATGCTCCTTAAAACGCGATATCGCATCTCATTTCTATGTTTCATGGTTAGATATAATATGATTTGCGAAGTGTTATGTATTCCTCGTCTACACGTCAAATGAATGTAAATGCGACACTTCCTTGCAAGGAAATAGCGATTGCAGATGTCTACCTATCGTAGCAATAGAGTTCTAATGCTTCTTAAAACGCGATATCGCATCTCATTTCTGTGTTTCATGGTAAGATATAATATGATTTGCGAAGTGTTATGTATTCCTCGCCTACACTTCAAATGAATGTAAATGCGACACTTCCTTGCAAAGAAATAGCGTTTGCAGATGTCTACGTATCGTAGTAATAGATTTTTAGTGCTTCTTAAAACGCGATATCGCATCACATTTCTATGTTTCATGGTAAGATATAATATGATTTGCGAAGTGTCATGTATTCCTCGTCTACACTTCAAATGAATGTGAATGCGACACTTCCTTGCAAGGAAATAGCGTCTGCAGATGTCTACGTATCGTAGCAATAGAGTTCTTATGATTCTTAAAACGCGATATTGCATCTTATTTCTATGTTTCATGGTAAGATATAATATGATTTGCGAAGTGTCATGTATTCCTCGTCTACACTTCAAATGAATGTAAATGCGACACTTCCTTGCTAGGAAATAGCGTCTGCAGATGTCTAGGTATCGTAGCAATAGAGTTCTAATGCTTCTTAAAACGAGATATTGCATCTCATATCTATGTTTCATGATAAGATATAATATTCATTGCGAAGTGTTATGCATTCCTCGTCTACGATTCAAATGAATGTAAATGCGACACTTCCTTGCTAGGAAATAGCGTCTGCAGATGTCTAGGTATCGTAGCGATAGAGTTCTAATGCTCCTTAAAACGCGATATCGCATCTCATTTCTATGTTTCATGGTAAGATATAATATGATTTGCGAAGTGTCATGTATTCCTCGTCTACACTTCAAATGAATGTGAATGCGACACTTCCTCGCTAGGAAATAGCGTTTGCAGATGTCTACGTATCGTAGCAATAGAGTTCAGATGATTCTTAAAACGCGATATCGCATCTCATTTCTATGTTTCATGGTAAGATATAATATGATTTGCGAAGTGTTATGTATTCCTCGCCTACACTTCAAATGAATGTAAATGCGACACTTCGTTGCAAAGAAATAGCGTTTGCAGATGTCTACGTATCGTAGCAATAGATTTTTAGTGCTTCTTAAAACGCGATATCGCATCACATTTCTATGTTTCATGGTAAGATATAATATGATTTGCGAAGTGTCATGTATTCCTCGTCTACACTTCAAATGAATGTAAATGCGACACTTCCTTGCAAGGAAATAGCGTCTGCAGATGTCTACGTATCGTAGCAATAGAGTTCTTATGCTCCTTAAAACGCGATATCGCATCTCATTTCTGTGTTTCATGGTAAGATATAATATGATTTGCGAAGTGTTATGCATTCCTCGCCAACACTTCAAATGAATGTAAATGCGACACTTCCTTGCAAAGAAATAGCGTTTGCAGATGTCTACGTATCGTAGCAATAGATTTTTAGTGCTTCTTAAAACGCGATATCGCATCTCATTTCCGTGTTTCATGGTAAGATATAATATGATTTGCGAAGTGTTTTGCATTCCGCGTCTACGATTCAAATGAATGTGAATGCGACACTTCCTCGCTAGGAAATAGCGTTTGCAGATGTCTACGTATCGTAGCAATAGAGTTCAGATGATTCTTAACACGCGATATCGCATCTCATTTCTATGTTTCATGGTAAGATATAATATGATTTGCGAAGTGTTATGTATTCCTCGCCTACACTTCAAATGAATGTATATGCGACACTTCGTTGCAAAGAAATAGCGTTTGCAGATGTCTACGTATCGTAGCAATAGATTTTTAGTGCTTCTTAAAACGCGATATCGCATCACATTTCTATGTTTCATGGTAAGATATAATATGATTTGCGAAGTGTCATGTATTCCTCGTCTACACTTCAAATGAATGTAAATGCGACACTTCCTTGCAAGGAAATAGCGTCTGCAGATGTCTACGTATCGTAGCAATAGAGTTCTTATGATTCTTAAAACGCGATATTGCATCTCATTTCTATGTTTCATGGTAAGATATAATATGATTTGCGAAGTGTTATGTATTCCTCGTCTACACTTCAAATGAATGTAAATGCGACACTTCCTTGCAAGGAAATAGCGTCTGCAGATGTCTAGGTATCGTAGCGATAGAGTTCTTATGATTCTTAAAACGCGATATTGCATCTTATTTCTATGTTTCATGGTAAGATATAATATGATTTGCGAAGTGTCACGTATTCCTCGTCTACACTTCAAAAGAATGTGAATGCGACACTTCCTCGCTAGGAAATAGCGTTTGCAGATGTCTACGTATCGTAGCAATAGATTTCTAGTGCTCCTTAAAACGCGATATCGCATCTCATTTCTATGTTTCATGGTAAGATATAATATGATTTGCGAAGTGTCATGTATTCCTCGTCTACACTTCAAATGAATGTGAATGCGACACTTCCTCGCTAGGAAATAGCGTTTGCAGATGTCTACGTATCGTAGCAATAGAGTTCAGATGATTCTTAAAACGCGATATCGCATCTCATTTCTATGTTTCATGGTAAGATATAATATGATTTGCGAAGTGTTATGTATTCCTCGCCTACACTTCAAATGAATGTAAATGCGACACTTCGTTGCAAAGAAATAGCGTTTGCAGATGTCTACGTATCGTAGCAATAGATTTTTAGTGCTTCTTAAAACGCGATATCGCATCACATTTCTATGTTTCATGGTAAGATATAATATGATTTGCGAAGTGTCATGTATTCCTCGTCTACACTTCAAATGAATGTAAATGCGACACTTCCTTGCAAGGAAATAGCGTCTGCAGATGTCTACGTATCGTAGCAATAGAGTTCTTATGATTCTTAAAACGCGATATTGCATCTTATTTCTATGTTTCATGGTAAGATATAATATGATTTCCGAAGTGTCATGTATTCCTCGTCTACACTTCAAATGAATGTAAATGCGACACTTCCTTGCTAGGAAATAGCGTCTGCAGATGTCTAGGTATCGTAGCAATAGAGTTCTAATGCTTCTTAAAACGAGATATTGCATCTCATATCTATGTTTCATGATAAGATATAATATTCATTGCGAAGTGTTATGCATTCCTCGTCTACGATTCAAATGAATGTAAATGCGACACTTCCTTGCAAGGAAATAGCGTTTGCAGTTGTCTACGTATCGTAGCAATAGAGTTCTTATGATTCCTAAAACGCGATATCGCATCTTATTTCTATGTTTCATGGTAAGATATAATGTGATTTGCGAAGTGTCATGTATTCCTCGTCTACACTTCAAATGAATGTAAATGCGACACTTCCTTGCAAGGAAATAGCGTCTACAGATGTCTACGTATCGTAGCAATAGAGTTCTTATGATTCTTAAAACGCGATATTGCATCTTATTTCTATGTTTCATGGTAAGATATAATATGATTTGCGAAGTGTCATGTATTCCTCGTCTACACTTCAAATGAATGTAAATGCGACACTTCCTTGCTAGGAAATAGCGTCTGCAGATGTCTAGGTATCGTAGCAATAGAGTTCTATTGCTTTTTAAAACGAGATATTGCATCTCATATCTATGTTTCATGATAAGATATAATATTCATTGCGAAGTGTTATGCATTCCTCGTCTACGATTCAAACGAATGTAAATGCGACACTTCCTTGCAAGGAAATAGCGTTTGCAGATGTCTACGTATCGTAGCAATAGTGTTCTTATGATTCTTAAAACGCGATATCGCATCTCATTTCTATGTTTCATGGTAAGATATAATATGATTTGCGAAGTATTATGTATTCCTCGTCTACACTTCAAATGAATGTAAATGCGACACTTCCTTGCTAGGAAGTAGCGTCTGGAGATGTCTAGGTATCGTAGCGATAGCATTCTAATGCTTCTTAAAACGCGATATCGCATGTCATTTCTATGTTTCATGGTAAGATATAATATGATTTGCGAAGTGTTATGTATTCCTCGTCTGCACTTCAAATGAATGTAAATGCGACACTTCCTT
Source organism: Xylocopa sonorina (assembly GCF_050948175.1). Lineage (NCBI taxonomy): Eukaryota > Metazoa > Arthropoda > Insecta > Hymenoptera > Apidae > Xylocopa > Xylocopa sonorina. The sequence continues at coordinate 228,836 of NW_027490442.1, forward strand.
GCAAGGAAATAGCGTTTGCAGTTGTCTACGTATCGTAGCAATAGAGTTCTTATGATTCTTAAAACGCGATATCGCATCTTATTTCTATGTTTCATGGTAAGATATAATGTGATTTGCGAAGTGTCATGTATTCCTCGTCTACACTTCAAATGAATGTAAATGCGACACTTCCTTGCAAGGAAATAGCGTCTACAGATGTCTACGTATCGTAGCAATAGAGTTCTTATGATTCTTAAAACGCGATATTGCATCTTATTTCTATGTTTCATGGTAAGATATAATATGATTTGCGAAGTGTCATGTATTCCTCGTCTACACTTCAAATGAATTGAAATGCGACACTTCCTTGCTAGGAAATAACGTAAGCAGATGTCTAGGTATCGTAGCAATAGAGTTCTATTGCTTCTTAAAACGAGATATTGCATCTCATATCTATGTTTCATGATAAGATATAATATTCATTGCGAAGTGTTATGCATTCCTCGTCTACGATTCAAATGAATGTAAATGCGACACTTCCTTGCAAGGAAATAGCGTTTGCAGTTGTCTACGTATCGTAGCAAGAGAGTTTTTATGATTCTTAAAACGCGATATCGCATCTCATTTCTATCTTTCATGGTAAGATATAATATGATTTGCGAAGTGTTATGTATTCCTCGTCTACACTTCAAATGAATGTGAATGCGACACTTCCTTGCTAGGAAATAGCGTTTGCAGATGTCTACGTATCGTAGCAATAGTGTTCTTATGATTCTTAAAACGCGATATCGCATCTCATTTCTATGTTTCATGGTAAGATATAATATGATTTGCGAAGTATTATGTGTTCCTCGTCTACACTTCAAATGAATGTAAATGCGACACTTCCTTGCTAGGAAGTAGCGTCTGGAGATGTCTAGGTATCGTAGCGATAGCATTCTAATGCTTCTTAAAACGCGATATCGCATGTCATTTCTATGTTTCATGGTAAGATATAATATGATTTGCGAAGTGTTATGTATTCCTCGTCTGCACTTCAAATGAATGTAAATGCGACACTTCCTTGCAAGGAAATAGCGTTTGCAGATGTCTACGTATCGCAGCAATAGAGTTCTTATGATTCTTAAAACGCGATATCGCATTTCATTTCTATGTTTCATGGTAAGATATAACATGATTTGCGAAGTGTTATGTATTCCTCGTCTACACTTCAAATGAATGTAAATGCGACACTTCCTTGCAAGGAAATAGCGTCTACAGATGTCTACGTATCGTAGCAATAGAGTTCTTATGATTCTTAAAACGCGATATTGCATCTTATTTCTATGTTTCATGGTAAGTTATAATATGATTTGCGAAGTGTCATGTATTCCTCGTCTACACTTCAAATGAATGTAAATGCGACACTTCCTTGCTAGGAAATAGCGTCTGCAGATGTCTAGGTATCGTAGCAATAGAGTTCTAATGCTTCTTAAAACGAGATATTGCATCTCATATCTATGTTTCATGATAAGATATAATATTCATTGCGAAGTGTTAAGCATTCCTCGTCTACGATTCAAATGAATGTAAATGCGAAACTTCCTTGCAAGGAAAGAGCGTTTGCAGTTGTCTACGTATCGTAGCAAGAGAGTTTTTATGATTCTTAAAACGCGATATCGCATTTCATTTCTATGTTTCATGGTAAGATATAACATGATTTGCGAAGTGTTATGTATTCCTCGTCTACACTTCAAATGAATGTAAATGCGACACTTCCTTGCTAGGAAATTGCGTCTGCAGATGTCTAGGTATCGTAGCGATGGAGTTCTAATGCTTCTTAAAACGCGACATCGCATCTCATTTCTATGTTTCATGATAAGATATAATATGATTTGCGAAGTGTTATGTATTCCTCGTCTACACTTCAAATGAATGTAAATGCGACACTTCCTTGCAAGGAAATAGCGTTTGCAGATGTCTACCTATCGTAGCAATAGAATTCTAATGCTTCTTAAAACGCGAAATCGCATCTCATTTCTATGTTTCATGGTAAGATATAATATGATTTGCGAAGTGTTATGTATTCCTCGTCTACACTTCAAATGAATGTAAATGCGGCACTTCCTTGCTAGGAAATAGCGTCTGGAGATGTCTAGGTATCGTAGCAATAGAGTTCTTATGATTCTTAAAACGCGATATCGCATCTTATTTCTATGTTTCATGGTAAGATATAATGTGATTTGCGAAGTGTCATGTATTCCTCGTCTACACTTCAAACGAATGTAAATGCGACACTTCCTTGCAAGGAAATAGCGTCTACAGATGTCTACGTATCGTAGCAATAGAGTTCTTATGATTCTTAAAACGCGATATTGCATCTTATTTCTATGTTTCATGGTAAGATATAATATGATTTGCGAAGTGTCATGTATTCCTCGTCTACACTTCAAATGAATGTGAATGCGACACTTCCTTGCTAGGAAATAGCGTTTGCAGATGTCTACGTATCGTAGCAATAGTGTTCTTATGATTCTTAAAACGCGATATCGCATCTCATTTCTATGTTTCATGGTAAGATATAATATGATTTGCGAAGTATTATGTATTCCTCGTCTACACTTCAAATGAATGTGAATGCGACACTTCCTTGCTAGGAAATAGCGTCTACAGATGTCTACGTATCGTAGCAATAGAGTTCTTATGATTCTTAAAACGCGATATTGCATCTTATTTCTATGTTTCATGGTAAGATATAATATGATTTGCGAAGTGTCATGTATTCCTCGTCTACACTTCAAATGAATGTAAATGCGACACTTCCTTGCTAGGAAATAGCGTCTGCAGATGTCTAGGTATCGTAGCAATAGAGTTCTAATGCTTCTTAAAACGAGATATTGCATCTCATATCTATGTTTCACGATAAGATATAATATTCATTGCGAAGTGTTATGCATTCCTCGTCTACGATTCAAATGAATGTAAATGCGACACTTCCTTGCTAGGAAATAGCGTCTGCAGATGTCTAGGTATCGTAGCGATAGAGATCTAATGCTCCTTAAAACGCGATATCGCATCTCATTTCAATGTTTCATGGTAAGATATAATATGATTTGCGAAGTGTTATGTATTCCTCGTCTACACTTCAAATGAATGTAAATGCGACACTTCCTTGCAAGGAAATAGCGTTTGCAGATGTCTACCTATCGTAGCAATAGAGTTCTAGTGCTTCTTAAAACGCGATATCGCATCTCATTTCCGTGTTTCATGGTAAGATATAATATGATTTGCGAAGTGTCATGTATTCCTCGTCTACACTTCAAATGAATGTAAATGCGACACTTCCTTGCAAGGAAATAGCGTCTACAGATGTCTACGTATCGTAGCAATAGAGTTCTTATGATTCTTAAAACGCGATATTGCATCTTATTTCTATGTTTCATGGTAAGATATAATATGATTTGCGAAGTGTCATGTATTCCTCGTCTACAGTTCAAATGAATGTAAATGCGACACTTCCTTGCTTGGAAATAGCGTCTGAAGATGTCTAGGTATCGTAGCAATAGAGTTCTAATGCTTCTTAAAACGAGATATTGCATCTCATATCTATGTTTCATGATAAGATATAATATTCATTGCGAAGTGTTATGCATTCCTCGTCTACGATTCAAATGAATGTAAATGCGACACTTGCTTGCAAGGAAATAGCGTTTGCAGTTGTCTACGTATCGTAGCAATAGAGTTCTTATGATTCCTAAAACGCGATATCGCATCTCATTTCTATCTTTCATGATAAGATATAATATTCATTGCGAAGTGTTATGCATTCCTCGTCTACGATTCAAATGAATGTAAATGCGACACTTCCTTGCAAGGAAATAGCGTTTGCAGTTGTCTACGTATCGTAGCAATAGAGTTCTTATGATTCTTAAAACGCGATATCGCATTTCATTTCTATCTTTCATGGTAAGATATAATATGATTTGCGAAGTGTTATGTATTCCTCGTCTACACTTCAAATGAATGTGAATGCGACACTTCCTCGCTAGGAAATAACGGTTGCAGATGTCTACGTATCGTAGCAATAGAGTTCAGATGATTCTTAAAACGCGATATCGCATCTCATTTCTATGTTTCATGGTAAGATATAACATGATTTGCGAAGTGTTATGTATTCCTCGTCTACACTTCAAATGAATGTGAATGCGATACTTCCTCGCTAGGAAATAGCGTTTGCAGATGTCTACGTATCGTAGCAATAGTGTTCTTATGATTCTTGTAACGCGATATCGCATCTCATTTCTATGTTTCATGGTAAGATATAATATGATTTGCGAAGTGTTATGTATTCCTCGTCTACTCTTCAAATGAATGTAAATGCGACACTTCCTTGCTAGGAAGTAGCGTCTGCAGATGTCTAGGTATCGTAGCGATAGAGTTCTAATGCTCCTTAAAACGCGATATCGCATCTCATTTCTATGTTTCATGGTTAGATATAATATGATTTGCGAAGTGTTATGTATTCCTCGTCTACACGTCAAATGAATGTAAATGCGACACTTCCTTGCAAGGAAATAGCGATTGCAGATGTCTACCTATCGTAGCAATAGAGTTCTAATGCTTCTTAAAACGCGATATCGCATCTCATTTCTGTGTTTCATGGTAAGATATAATATGATTTGCGAAGTGTTATGTATTCCTCGCCTACACTTCAAATGAATGTAAATGCGACACTTCCTTGCAAAGAAATAGCGTTTGCAGATGTCTACGTACCGTAGCAATAGATTTTTAGTGCTTCTTAAAACGCGATATCGCATCACATTTCTATGTTTCATGGTAAGATATAATATGATTTGCGAAGTGTTATGTATTCCTCGTCTACACTTCAAATGAATGTAAATGCGGCACTTCCTTGCTAGGAAATAGCGTCTGGAGATGTCTAGGTATCGTAGCGATAGTGTTCTAATGCTTCTTAAAACGCGATATCGCATCTCATTTCTATGTTTCATGGTAAGATATAATATGATTTGCGAAGTGTTATGTATTCCTCGCCTACTCTTCAAATGAATGTAAATGCGACACTTGCTTGCTAGGAAATAGCGTCTGCAGATGTCTAGGTATCGTAGCGATAGAGTTCTAATGATGCTTAAAACGCGATAACGCATCTCATTTCTATGTTTCATGGTAAGATATAATATGATTTGCGAAGTGTTATGTATTCCTCGTCTACACTTCAAATGAATGTAAATGCGGCACTTCCTTGCTAGGAAATAGCGTCTGGAGATGTCTAGGTTTCGTAGCGATAGTGTTCTAATGATTCTTAAAACGCGATATCGCATCTCATTTCTATGTTTCATGGTAAGATATAATATGATTTGCGAAGTGTTATGTATTCCTCGCCTACACTTCAAATGAATGTAAATGCGACACTTCCTTGCAAAGAAATAGCGTTTGCAGATGTCTACGTATCGTAGCAATAGATTTTTAGTGCTTCTTAAAACGCGATATCGCATCACATTTCTATGTTTCATGGTAAGATATAATATGATTTGCGAAGTGTCATGTATTCCTCGTCTACACTTCAAATGAATGTAAATGCGACACTTCCTTGCAAGGAAATAGCGTCTGCAGATGTCTACGTATCGTAGCAATAGAGTTCTTATGATTCTTAAAACGCGATATTGCATCTTATTTCTATGTTTCATGGTAAGATATAATATGATTTGCGAAGTGTCATGTATTCCTCGTCTACACTTCAAATGATTGTAAATGCGACACTTCCTTGCTAGGAAATAGCGTCTGCAGATGTCTAGGTATCGTAGCAATAGAATTCTAATGCTTCTTAAAACGAGATATTGCATCTCATATCTATGTTTCATGATAAGATATAATATTCATTGCGAAATGTTATGCATTCCTCGTCTACGATTCAAATGAATGTAAATGCGACACTTCCTTGCAAGGAAATAGCGTTTGCAGTTGTCTACGTATCGTAGCAATAGAGTTCTTATGATTCTTAAAACGCGATATCGCATCTCATTTCTATCTTTCATGGCAACATATAATATGATTTGCGAAGTGTTATGTATTCCTCGTCTACACTTCAAATGAATGTGAATGCGACACTTCCTTGCTAGGAAATAGCGTCTACAGATGTCTACGTATCGTAGCAATAGAGTTCTTATGATTCTTAATACGCGATATTGCATCTTATTTCTATGTTTCATGGTAAGATATAATATGATTTGCGAAGTGTCATGTATTCCTCGTCTACACTTCAAATGAATGTAAATGCGACACTTCCTTGCTAGGAAATAGAGTCTGCAGATGGCTAGGTATCGTAGCAATAGAGTTCTAATGCTTCTTAGAACGAGATATTGCATCTCATATCTATGTTTCACGATAAGATATAATATTCATTGCGAAGTGTTATGCATTCCTCGTCTACGATTCAAATGAATGTAAATGCGACACTTCCTTGCTAGGAAATAGCGTCTGCAGATGTCTAGGTATCGTAGCGATAGAGTTCTAATGCTCCTTAAAACGCGATATCGCATCTCATTTCAATGTTTCATGGTAAGATATAATATGATTTGCGAAGTGTTATGTATTCCTCGTCTACACTTCAAATGAATGTAAATGCGACACTTCCTTGCAATGAAATAGCGTTTGCAGATGTCTACCTATCGTAGCAATAGAGTTCTAATGCTTCTTAAAACGCGATATCGCATCTCATTTCCGTGTTTCATGGTAAGATATAATATGATTTGCGAAGTGTCATGTATTCCTCGTCTACACTTCAAATGAATGTAAATGCGACACTTCCTTGCAAGGAAATAGCGTTTACAGATGTCTACGTATCGTAGCAATAGAGTTCTTATGATTCTTAAAACGCGATATTGCATCTTATTTCTATGTTTCATGGTAAGATATAATATGATTTGCGAAGTGTCATGTATTCCTCGTCTACACTTCAAATGAATGTAAATGCGACACTTCCTTGCTAGGAAATAGCGTCTGAAGATGTCTAGGTATCGTAGCAATAGAGTTCTAATGCTTCTTAAAACGAGATATTGCATCTCATATCTATGTTTCATGATAAGATATAATATTCATTGCGAAGTGTTATGCATTCCTCGTCTACGATTCAAATGAATGTAAATGCGACACTTGCTTGCAAGGAAATAGCGTTTGCAGTTGTCTACGTATCGTAGCAATAGATTTCTTATGATTCTTAAAACGCGATATCGCATCTCATTTCTATCTTTCATGGTAAGATATAATATGATTTGCGAAGTGTTATGTATTCCTCGTCTACACTTCAAATGAATGTGAATGCGACACTTCCTCGTTAGGAAATAACGGTTGCAGATGTCTACGTATCGTAGCAATAGAGTTCAGATGATTCTTAAAACGCGATATCGCATCTCATTTCTATGTTTCATGGTAAGATATAACATGATTTGCGAAGTGTTATGTATTCCTCGTCTACACTTCAAATGAATGTGAATGCGATACTTCCTCGCTAGGAAATAGCGTTTGCAGATGTCTACGTATCGTAGCAATAGCTTTCTAATGCTTCTTAAAACGCGATATCGCATCTCATTCCTATGTTTCATGGTATGATATAATATGATTTGCGAAGTGTCATGTATTCCTCGTCTACACTTCAAATGAATTGAAATGCGACACTTCCTTGCAAGGAAATAGCGTCTGCAGATGCCTACGTATCGTAGCAATAGAGTTCTTATGATTCTTAAAACGCGATATTGCATCTCATTTCTATGTTTCATGGTAAAATATAATATGATTTGCGAAGTGTTATGCATTCCGCGTCTACACTTCAAATGATTGTAAATGCGACACTTCCTTGCTAGGAAATAGCGTCTGCAGATGTCTAGGTATCGTAGCAATAGAGTTCTAATGCTTCTTAAAACGAGATATTGCATCTCATATCTATGTTTCATGATAAGATATAATATTCATTGCGAAGTGTTATGCATTCCTCGTCTACGATTCAAATGAATGTAAATGCGACACTTCCTTGCAAGGAAATAGCGTTTGCAGTTGTCTACGTATCGTAGCAATAGAGTTCTTATGATTCTTAAAACGCGATATCGCATCTCATTTCTATCTTTCATGGCAACATATAATATGATTTGCGAAGTGTTATGTATTCCTCGTCTACACTTCAAATGAATGTGAATGCGACACTTCCTTGCTAGGAAATAGCGTCTACAGATGTCTACGTATCGTAGCAATAGAGTTCTTATGATTCTTAAAACGCGATATTGCATCTTATTTCTATGTTTCATGGTAAGATATAATATGATTTGCGAAGTGTCATGTATTCCTCGTCTACACTTCAAATGAATGTAAATGCGACACTTCCTTGCTAGGAAATAGCGTCTGCAGATGTCTAGGTATCGTAGCAATAGAGTTCTAATGCTTCTTAAAACGAGATATTGCATCTCATATCTATGTTTCACGATAAGATATAATATTCATTGCGAAGTGTTATGCATTCCTCGTCTACGATTCAAATGAATGTAAATGCGACGCTTCCTTGCTAGGAAATAGCGTCTGCAGATGTCTAGGTATCGTAGCGATAGAGTTCTAATGCTCCTTAAAACGCGATATCGCATCTCATTTCAATGTTTCATGGTAAGATATAATATGATTTGCGAAGTGTTATGTATTCCTCGTCTACACTTCAAATGAATGTAAATGCGACACTTCCTTGCAAGGAAATAGCGTTTGCAGATGTCTACCTATCGTAGCAATAGAGTTCTAATGCTTCTTAAAACGCGATATCGCATCTCATTTCCGTGTTTCATGGTAAGATATAATATGATTTGCGAAGTGTCATGTATTCCTCGTCTACACTTCAAATGAATGTAAATGCGACACTTCCTTGCAAGGAAATAGCGTCTACAGATGTCTACGTATCGTAGCAATAGAGTTCTTATGATTCTTAAAACGCGATATTGCATCTTATTTCTATGTTTCATGGTAAGATATAATATGATTTGCGAAGTGTCATGTATTCCTCGTCTACAGTTCAAATGAATGTAAATGCGACACTTCCTTGCTAGGAAATAGCGTCTGAAGATGTCTAGGTATCGTAGCAATAGAGTTCTAATGCTTCTTAAAACGAGATATTGCATCTCATATCTATGTTTCATGATAAGATATAATATTCATTGCGAAGTGTTATGCATTCCTCGTCTACGATTCAAATGAATGTAAATAAGACACTTGCTTGCAAGGAAATAGCGTTTGCAGTTGTCTACGTATCGTAGCAATAGAGTTCTTATGATTCTTAAAACGCGATATCGCATCTCATTTCTATCTTTCATGGTAAGATATAATATGATTTGCGAAGTGTTATGTATTCCTCGTCTACACTTCAAATGAATGTGAATGCGACACTTCCTCGCTAGGAAATAACGGTTGCAGATGTCTACGTATCGTAGCAATAGAGTTCAGATGATTCTTAAAACGCGATATCGCATCTCATTTCTATGTTTCATGGTAAGATATAACATGATTTGCGAAGTGTTATGTATTCCTCGTCTACACTTCAAATGAATGTGAATGCGATACTTCCTCGCTAGGAAATAGCGTTTGCAGATGTCTACGTATCGTAGCAATAGCTTTCTAATGCTTCTTAAAACGCGATATCGCATCTCATTCCTATGTTTCATGGTATGATATAATATGATTTGCGAAGTGTCATGTATTCCTCGTCTACACTTCAAATGAATTGAAATGCGACACTTCCTTGCAAGGAAATAGCGTCTACAGATATCTACGTATCGTAGCAATAGAGTTCTTATGATACTTAAAACGCGATATTGCATCTTATTTCTATGTTTCATGGTAAGATATAATATGATTTGCGAAGTGTCATGTATTCCTCGTCTACACTTCAAATGAATGTAAATGCGACACTTCCTCGCTAGGAAATAGCGATTGCAGATGTCTACGTATCGTAGCAATAGATTTCTAGTGCTTCTTAAAACGCGATATCGCATCTCATTTCTATGTTTCATGGTAAGATATAATATGATTTGCGAAGTGTCATGTATTCCTCGTCTACACTTCAAATGAATGTGAATGCGACACTTCCTCGCTAGGAAATAGCGTTTGCAGATGTCTACGTATCGTAGCAATAGAGTTCTTATGATTCTTAAAACGCGATATTGCATCTCATTTCTATGTTTCATGGTAAGATATAATATGATTTGCGAAGTGTTATGCATTCCGCGTCTACGATTCAAATGAATGTAAATGCGACACTTCCTTGCAAGGAAATAGCGTTTGCAGATGTTTACGTATCGTAGCAATAAAGTTCTAATGATTCTTAAAACGCGATATCGCATCTCATTTCTATGTTTCATGGTAAGATATAATATGATTTGCGAAGTGTCACGTATTCCTCGTCTACACTTCAAATGAATGTGAATGCGACACTTCCTCGCTAGGAAATAGCGTTTGCAGATGTCTACGTATCGTAGCAATAGATTTCTAGTGCTTCTTAAAACGCGATATCGCATCTCATTTCTATGTTTCATGGTAAGATATAATATGATTTGCGAAGTGTTATGTATTCCTCGTCTACACTTCAAATGAATGTAAATGCGACACTTCCTTGCTAGGAAATAGCGTCTACAGATGTCTACGTATCGTAGCAATAGAGTTCTTATGATTCTTAAAACGCGATATTGCATCTTATTTCTATGTTTCATGGTAAGATATAATATGATTTGCGAAGTGTCATGTATTCCTCGTCTACACTTCAAATGAATGTAAATGCGACACTTCCTTGCTAGGAAATAGCGTCTGCAGATGTCTAGGTATCGTAGCAATAGAGTTCTAATGCTTCTTAAAACGAGATATTGCATCTCATATCTATGTTTCACGATAAGATATAATATTCATTGCGAAGTGTTATGCATTCCTCGTCTACGATTCAAATGAATGTAAATGCGACACTTCCTTGCTAGGAAATAGCGTCTGCAGATGTCTAAGTATCGTAGCGATAGAGTTCTAATGCTCCTTAAAACGCGATATCGCATCTCATTTCCGTGTTTCATGGTAAGATATAATATGATTTGCGAAGTGTCATGTATTCCTCGTCTACACTTCAAATGAATGTAAATGCGACACTTCCTTGCAAGGAAATAGCGTCTACAGATGTCTACGTGTCGTAGCAATAGAGTTCTTATGATTCTTAAAACGCGATATTGCATCTTATTTCTATGTTTCATGGTAAGATATAATATGATTTGCGAAGTGTCATGTATTCCTCGTCTACACTTCAAATGAATGTAAATGCGACACTTCCTTGCTAGGAAATAGCGTCTGAAGATGTCTAGGTATCGTAGCAATAGAGTTCTAATGCTTCTTAAAACGAGATATTGCATCTCATATCTATGTTTCATGATAAGATATAATATTCATTGCGAAGTGTTATGCATTCCTCGTCTACGATTCAAATGAATGTAAATGCGACACTTCCTTGCAAGGAAATAGCGTTTGCAGTTGTCTACGTATCGTAGCAATAGAGTTCTTATGATTCTTAAAACGCGATATCGCATCTCATTTCTATCTTTCATGGTAAGATATAATATGATTTGCGAAGTGTTATGTATTCCTCGTCTACACTTCAAATGAATGTGAATGCGACACTTCCTCGCTAGGAAATAACGGTTGCAGATGTCTACGTATCGTAGCAATAGAGTTCCGATGATTCTTAAAACGCGATATCGCATCTCATTTCTATGTTTCATGGTAAGATATAACATGATTTGCGAAGTGTTATGTATTCCTCGTCTACACTTCAAATGAATGTGAATGCGATACTTCCTCGCTAGGAAATAGCGTTTGCAGATGTCTACGTATCGTAGCAATAGCTTTCTAATGCTTCTTAAAACGCGATATCGCATCTCATTTCTATGTTTCATGGTATGATATAATATGATTTGCGAAGTGTCATGTATTCCTCGTCTACACTTCAAATGAATTGAAATGCGACACTTCCTTGCAAGGAAATAGCGTCTGCAGATGCCTACGTATCGTAGCAATAGAGTTCTTATGATTCTTAAAACGCGATATTGCATCTCATTTCTATGTTTCATGGTAAGATATAATATGATTTGCGAAGTGTTATGCATTCCGCGTCTACGATTCAAATGAATGTAAATGCGACACTTCCTTGCAAGGAAATAGCGTTTGCAGATGTCTACGTATCGTAGCAATAAAGTTCTAATGATTCTTAAAACGCGATATCGCATCTCATTTCTATGTTTCATGGTAAGATATAATATGATTTGCGAAGTGTCACGTATTCCTCGTCTACACTTCAAATGAATGTGAATGCGACACTTCCTCGCTAGGAAATAGCGTTTGCAGATGTCTACGTATCGTAGCAATAGAGTTCAGATGATTCTTAAAACGCGATATCGCATCTCATTTCTATGTTTCATGGTAAGATGTAATATGATTTGCGAAGTGTTATGTATTCCTCCTCTACACTTCAAATGAATGTAAGTGCAACGCTTCCTTGCAAGGAAATAGCGTTTGCAAATGTCTACCTATCGTAACAATAGTGTTCTAATGCTTCTTAAAACGCGATATCGCATCTCATTTCTATGTTTCATGGTAAGATATAATATGATTTGCGAAGTGTTATGTATTCCTCGTCTACACTTCAAATGAATGTAAATGCGACACTTCCTTGCAAGGAAATAGCGTTTGCAGTTGTCTACGTATCGTAGCAATAGAGTTCTTATGATTCTTAAAACGCGATATCGCATCTCATTTCTATCTTTCATGGTAAGATATAATATGATTTGCGAAGTGTTATGTATTCCTCGTCTACACTTCAAATGAATGTGAATGCGATACTTCCTCGCTAGGAAATAGCGTTTGCAGATGTCTACGTATCGTAGCAATAGCTTTCTAATGCTTCTTAAAACGCGATATCGCATCTCATTCCTATGTTTCATGGTATGATATAATATGATTTGCGAAGTGTCATGTATTCCTCGTCTACACTTCAAATGAATTGAAATGCGACACTTCCTTGCAAGGAAATAGCGTCTGCAGATGCCTACGTATCGTAGCAATAGAGTTCTTATGATTCTTAAAACGCGATATTGCATCTCATTTCTATGTTTCATGGTAAAATATAATATGATTTGCGAAGTGTTATGCATTCCGCGTCTACGATTCAAATGAATGTAAATGCGACACTTCCTTGCAAGGAAATAGCGTTTGCAGATGTCTACGTATCGTAGCAATAGTGTTCTTATGATTCTTGAAACGCGATATCGCATCTCATTTCTATGTTTCATGGTAAGATATAATGTGATTTGCGAAGTGTCATGTATTCCTCGTCTACACTTCAAATGAATGTAAATGCGACACTTCCTTGCAAGGAAATAGCGTCTACAGATATCTACGTATCGTAGCAATAGAGTTCTTATGATACTTAAAACGCGATATTGCATCTTATTTCTATGTTTCATGGTAAGATATAATATGATTTGCGAAGTGTCATGTATTCCTCGTCTACACTTCAAATGAATGTAAATGCGACACTTCCTCGCTAGGAAATAGCGATTGCAGATGTCTACGTATCGTAGCAATAGATTTCTAGTGCTTCTTAAAACGCGATATCGCATCTCATTTCTATGTTTCATGGTAAGATATAATATGATTTGCGAAGTGTCATGTATTCCTCGTCTACACTTCAAATGAATGTGAATGCGACACTTCCTCGCTAGGAAATAGCGTTTGCAGATGTCTACGTATCGTAGCAATAGAGTTCTTATGATTCTTAAAACGCGATATTGCATCTCATTTCTATGTTTCATGGTAAGATATAATATGATTTGCGAAGTGTTATGCATTCCGCGTCTACGAATCAAATGAATGTAAATGCGACACTTCCTTGCAAGGAAATAGCGTTTGCAGATGTTTACGTATCGTAGCAATAAAGTTCTAATGATTCTTAAAACGCGATATCGCATCTCATTTCTATGTTTCATGGTAAGATATAATATGATTTGCGAAGTGTCACGTATTCCTCGTCTACACTTCAAATGAATGTGAATGCGACACTTCCTCGCTAGGAAATAGCGTTTGCAGATGTCTACGTATCGTAGCAATAGATTTCTAGTGCTTCTTAAAACGCGATATCGCATCTCATTTCTATGTTTCATGGTAAGATATAATATGATTTGCGAAGTGTTATGTATTCCTCGTCTACACTTCAAATGAATGTAAATGCGACACTTCCTTGCTAGGAAATAGCGTCTGCAGATGTCTAGGTATCGTAGCAATAGAGTTCTAATGCTTCTTAAAACGAGATATTGCATCTCATATCTATGTTTCACGATAAGATATAATATTCATTGCGAAGTGTTATGCATTCCTCGTCTACGATTCAAATGAATGTAAATGCGACACTTCCTTGCTAGGAAATAGCGTCTGCAGATGTCTAAGTATCGTAGCGATAGAGTTCTAATGCTCCTTAAAACGCGATATCGCATCTCATTTCCGTGTTTCATGGTAAGATATAATATGATTTGCGAAGTGTCATGTATTCCTCGTCTACACTTCAAATGAATGTAAATGCGACACTTCCTTGCAAGGAAATAGCGTCTACAGATGTCTACGTATCGTAGCAATAGAGTTCTTATGATTCTTAAAACGCGATATTGCATCTTATTTCTATGTTTCATGGTAAGATATAATATGATTTGCGAAGTGTCATGTATTCCTCGTCTACACTTCAAATGAATGTAAATGCGACACTTCCTTGCTAGGAAATAGCGTCTGAAGATGTCTAGGTATCGTAGCAATAGAGTTCTAATGCTTCTTAAAACGAGATATTGCATCTCATATCTATGTTTCATGATAAGATATAATATTCATTGCGAAGTGTTATGCATTCCTCGTCTACGATTCAAATGAATGTAAATGCGACACTTCCTTGCAAGGAAATAGCGTTTGCAGTTGTCTACGTATCGTAGCAATAGAGTTCTTATGATTCTTAAAACGCGATATCGCATCTCATTTCTATCTTTCATGGTAAGATATAATATGATTTGCGAAGTGTTATGTATTCCTCGTCTACACTTCAAATGAATGTGAATGCGACACTTCCTCGCTAGGAAATAACGGTTGCAGATGTCTACGTATCGTAGCAATAGAGTTCAGATGATTCTTAAAACGCGATATCGCATCTCATTTCTATGTTTCATGGTAAGATATAACATGATTTGCGAAGTGTTATGTATTCCTCGTCTACACTTCAAATGAATGTGAATGCGATACTTCCTCGCTAGGAAATAGCGTTTGCAGATGTCTACGTATCGTAGCAATAGCTTTCTAATGCTTCTTAAAACGCGATATCGCATCTCATTTCTATGTTTCATGGTATGATATAATATGATTTGCGAAGTGTCATGTATTCCTCGTCTACACTTCAAATGAATTGAAATGCGACACTTCCTTGCAAGGAAATAGCGTCTGCAGATGCCTACGTATCGTAGCAATAGAGTTCTTATGATTCTTAAAACGCGATATTGCATCTCATTTCTATGTTTCATGGTAAGATATAATATGATTTGCGAAGTGTTATGCATTCCGCGTCTACGATTCAAATGAATGTAAATGCGACACTTCCTTGCAAGGAAATAGCGTTTGCAGATGTCTACGTATCGTAGCAATAAAGTTCTAATGATTCTTAAAACGCGATATCGCATCTCATTTCTATGTTTCATGGTAAGATATAATATGATTTGCGAAGTGTCACGTATTCCTCGTCTACACTTCAAATGAATGTGAATGCGACACTTCCTCGCTAGGAAATAGCGTTTGCAGATGTCTACGTATCGTAGCAATAGAGTTCAGATGATTCTTAAAACGCGATATCGCATCTCATTTCTATGTTTCATGGTAAGATGTAATATGATTTGCGAAGTGTTATGTATTCCTCGTCTACACTTCAAATGAATGTAAGTGCAACGCTTCCTTGCAAGGAAATAGCGTTTGCAAATGTCTACCTATCGTAACAATAGTGTTCTAATGCTTCTTAAAACGCGATATCGCATCTCATTTCTATGTTTCATGGTAAGATATAATATGATTTGCGAAGTGTTATGTATTCCTCGTCTACACTTCAAATGAATGTAAATGCGACACTTCCTTGCAAGGAAATAGCGTTTGCAGGTGGCTACGTATCGAAGCAATAGAGTTCAAATGCTTCTTAAAACGAGATATTGCATCTCATATCTATGTTTCATGGTAAAATATAATATGATTTGCGAAGTGTTATGTATTCCTCGTATACACTTCAAATGAATGCGAATGCGATACTTCCTCGCTAGGAAATAGCGTTTGCAGATGTCTACGTATCGTAGCAATAGCTTTATAATGCTTCTTAAAACGCCAGATCGCATCTCATTCCTATGTTTCATGGTAAGATATAATATGATTTGCGAAGTGTCATGTATTCCTCGTCTACACTTCAAATGAATGTAAATGCGACACTACCTTGCAAGGAAATAGCGTCTGCAGATGTTTACGTATCGAAGAAATAGAGTTCAAATGCTTCTTAAAACGAGATATTGCATCTCATATCTATGTTTCATGATAAGATATAATATTCATTGCGAAGTGTTATGTATTCCTCGTCTACTCTTCAAATGAATGTAAATGCGACACTTCCTTGCTAGGAAATAGCGTCTGCAGATGTCTAGGTACCGTAGCGATAGTGTGCTAATGCTCCTTAAAACGCGATATCGCATCTCATTTCTATGTTTCATGGTAAGATATAATATGATTTGCGAAGTGTTATGTATTCCTCGTCTACGATTCAAAGGAATGTAAATGCGACACTTCCTTGCTAGGAAATAGCGTCCGCAGATGCCTAGGTATCGTAGCAACAGAGTTCTAATGCTTCTTAAAACGAGATATTGCATCTCATATCTATGTTTCATGATAAGATATAATATTCATTGCGAAGTGTTATGCATTCCTCGTCTACGATTCAAATGAAAGTAAATGCGACACTTCCTTGCAAGGAAATAGCGTTTGCAGATGTCTACGTATCGTAGCAATAGTGTTCATATGATTCTTAAAACGCGATATCGCAACTCATTTCTATGTTTCATGGTAAGATATAACATGATTTGGGAAGTGTTATGTATTCCTCGTCAACACTTCAAATGAATGTAAGTGCGACACTTCCTTGCAAGGAAATAGTGTTTGCAAATGTCTACCTATCGTAACAATAGGGTTCTAATGCTTCTTAAAACGCGATATCGCATCTCATTTCTATGTTTCATGGTAAGATATAATATGATTTGCGAAGTGTCATGTATTCCTCGTCTACACTTCAAATGAATGTAAATGCGACACTTCCTTGCAAGGAAATAGCGTTTGCTGATGTCTACGTATCGAAGCAATAGAGTTCAAATGCTTCTTAAAACGAGATATTGCATCTCATATCTATGTTTCATGGTAAAATATAATATGATTTGCGAAGTGTTATGTATTCCTCGTATACACTTCAAATGAATGCGAATGCGATACTTCCTCGCTAGGAAATAGCGTTTGCAGATGTCTACGTATCGTAGCAATAGCTTTATAATGCTTCTTAAAACGCGAGATCGCATCTCATTCCTATGCTTCATGGTAAGATATAATATGATTTGCGAAGTGTCATGTATTCCTCGTCTACACTTCAAATGAATGTAAATGCGACACTTCCTTGCAAGGAAATAGCGTTTGCTGATGTCTACGTATCGAAGCAATAGAGTTCAAATGCTCCTTAAAACGAGATATTGCATCTCATATCTATGTTTCATGGTAAAATATAATATGATTTGCGAAGTGTCATGTATTCCTCGTCTACACTTCAAATGAATGTAAATGCGACACTTCCTTGCAAGGAAATAGCGTCTGCAGATGTCTAGGTATCGTAGCGATAGAGTTCTAATGCTGCTTAAAACGCGATAACACATCTCATTTCTATGTTTCATGGTAAGATATAATATGATTTGCGAAGTGTCACGTATTCCTCGTCTACACTTCAAATGAATGTGAATGCGACACTTCCTCGCTAGGAAATAGCGTTTGCAGATGTCTACGTATCGTAGCAATAGAGTTCAGATGATACTTAAAACGCGATATCGCATCTCATTTCTATGTTTCATGGTAAGATGTAATATGATTTGCGAAGTATTATGTATTCCTCGTCTACTCTTCAAATGAATGTAAATGCGACACTTCCTTGCTAGGAAATAGCGTCTGCAGATGTCTAGGTATCGTAGCGATGGAGTTCTAATGCTCCTTAAAACGCGATATCGCATCTCATTTCTATGTTTCATGGTAAGATATAATATGATTTGCGAAGTGTTATGTATTCCTCATCTACACTTCAAATGAATGTGAATGCGACACTTCCTTGCTAGGAAATAGCGTCTACAGATGTTTAAGTATCGTAGCAATAGAGTTCTAATGCTTCTTAAAACGAGATATCGCATCTCATTTCTATGTTTCATGGTAAGATATAATATTCATTGCGAAGTGTTATGCATTCCTCGTCTACGATTCAAATGAATGTAAATGCGACACTACCTTGCAAGGAAATAGCGTTTGCAGTTGTCTACGTATCGTAGCAATAGAGTTCAAATGCTTCTTAAAACGAGATATTGCATCTCATATCTATGTTTCATGATAAGATATAATATTCATTGCGAAGTGTTATGCATTCCTCGTCTACGATTCAAATGAATGTAACTGCGACACTTCCTTGCAAGGAAATACCGTTTGCAAATGTCTACCTATCGTAGCAATAGTGTTCTAATGCTTCTTAAAACGCGATATCGCATCTCATTTCTATGTTTCATGGTAAGATATAATATGATTTGCGAAGTGTTATGTATTCCTCGTCTACACTTCAAATGAATGCAAATGCGACACTTCCTTGCAAGGAAATAGCGTTTGCTGATGTCTACGTATCGAAGCAATAGAGTTCAAATGCTTCTTAAAACGAGATATTGCATCTCATATCTATGTTTCATGGTAAGATATAATATGATTTGCGAAGTGTTATGTATTCCTCGTCTACACTTCAAATGAATGCGAATGCGATACTTCCTCGCTAGGAAATAGCGTTTGCAGATGTCTACGTATCGTAGCAATAGCTTTATAATGCTTCTTAAAACGCGAGATCGCATCTCATTTCTATGTTTCACTGTAAGATATAATATGATTTGCAAAGTGTCATGTATTCCTCGTCTACACTTCAAATGAATGTAAATGCGACACTTCCTTGCAAGGAAATAGCGTTTGCAGATGTCTACCTATCGTAGCAATAGAGTTCAAATGCTTCTTAAAACGAGATATTGCATCTCATATCTATGTTTCATGATAAGATATAACATTCATTGCGAAGTGTTATGCATTCCTCGCCTACGATTCAAACGAATGTAAATGCGACACTTCCTTGCTAGGAAATAGCGTCTGCAGATGTCTAGGTATCGTAGCGATGGAGTTCTAATGCTTCTTAAAACGCGATATCGCATCTCATATCTATGTTTCATGGTAAGATATAATATGATTTGCGAAGTGTTATGTATTCCTCGTCTACACTTCAAATGAATGCGAATGCGATACTTCCTCTCTAGGAAACAGCGTTTGCAGATGTCTACGTATCGTAGCAATAGCTTTATAATGCTTCTTAAAACGCGAGATCGCATCTCATTTCTATGTTTCACTGTAAGATATAATATGATTTGCAAAGTGTCATGTATTCCTCGTCTACACTTCAAATGAATGTAAATGCGACACTTCCTTGCAAGGAAATAGCGATTGCAGATGTCTACCTATCGTAGCAATAGAGTTCTAATGCTTCTTAAAACGCGATATCGCATCTCATTTCTGTGTTTCATGGTAAGATGTAATAAGATTTGCGAAGTGTTATGTATTCCTCGTCTACACTTCAAATGAATGTAAATGCGACACTTCCTTGCTAGGAAATAGCGTCTGCAGATGTCTAGGTATCGTAGCGATGGAGTTCTAATGCTTCTTAAAACGCGATATCGCATCTCATTTCTATGTTTCATGGTAAGATATAATATGATTTGCGAAGTGTCATGTATTCCTCGTCTACACTTCAAATGAATGTAAATGCGACACTTCCTTGCAAGGAAATAGCGTCTGCAGATGTCTACGTATCGTAGCAATAGAGTTCTTATGATTCTTAAAACGCGATATTGCATCTTATTTCTATGTTTCATGGTAAGATATAATATGATTTGTGAAGTGTCATGTATTCCTCGTCTACACTTCAAACGAATGTAAATGCGACACTTCCTTGCTAGGAAATAGCGTCTGCAGATGTCTAGGTATCGTAGCAATAGAGTTCTAATGCTTCTTAAAACGAGATATTGCATCTCATATATATGTTTCATGATAAGATATAATATTCATTGCGAAGTGTTATGCATTCCTCGTCTACGATTCAAATGAATGTAAATGCGACACTTCCTTGCAAGGAAATAGCGTTTACAGTTGTCTACGTATCGTAGCAATAGAGTTCATATGATTCTTAAAACGCGATATCGCAGCCCATTTCTATGTTTCATGGTAAGATATAATATGATTTGCGAAGTGTCATGTATTCCTCGTCTACACTTCAAATGAATTGAAATGCGACACTTCCTTGCAAGGAAATAGCGTCTGCAGATGTCTAGGTATCGTAGCGATGGAGTTCTAATGCTTCTTAAAACGCGATATCGCATCTCATTTCTATGTTTCATGGTAAGATATAATATGATTTGCGAAGTGTTATGTATTCCTCGTCTGCACTTCAAATGAATGTAAATGCGACACTTCCTTGCAAGGAAATAGCGTTTGCAGATGTCTACGTATCGTAGCAATAGAGTTCTTATGATTCTTAAAACGCAATATCGCATTTCATTTCTATGTTTCATGGTAAGATATAATATGATTTGCGAAGTGTTATGTATTCCTCGTCTACACTTCAAATGAATGTAAATGCGACACTTCCTTGCTAGGAAATAGCGTCTGCAGATGTCTAGGTATCGTAGCGATGGAGTTCTAATGCTTCTTAAAACGCGATATCGCATCTCATTTCTATGTTTCATGATAAGATATAATATGATTTGCGAAGTGTTATGTATTCCTCATCTACACTTCAAATGAATGTAAATGCGACACTTCGTTGCAAGGAAATAGCGATTGCAGATGTCTACCTATCGTAGCAATAGAGTTCTAATGCTTCTTAAAACGCGATATAGCATCTCATTTCTGTGTTTCATGGTAAGATGTAATATGATTTGCGAAGTGTTATGTATTCCTCGTCTACACTTCAAATGAATGTAAATGCGACACTTCCTTGCTAGGAAATAGCGTCTGCAGATGTCTAGGTATCGTAGCGATGGAGTTCTAATGCTTCTTAAAACGCGATATCGCATCTCATTTCTATGTTTCATGGTAAGATATAATATGATTTGCGAAGTGTCATGTATTCCTCGTCTACACTTCAAATGAATGTAAATGCGACACTTCCTTGCAAGGAAATAGCGTCTGCAGATGTCTACGTATCGTAGCAATAGAGTTCAGATGATTCTTAAAACGCGATATCGCATCTCATTTCTATGTTTCATGGTAAGATGTAATATGATTTGCGAAGTGTTATGTATTCCTCGTCTACACTTCAAATGAATGTAAGTGCAACGCTTCCTTGCAAGGAAATAGCGTTTGCAAATGTCTACCTATCGTAACAATAGTGTTCTAATGCTTCTTAAAACGCGATATCGCATCTCATTTCTATGTTTCATGGTAAGATATAATATGATTTGCGAAGTGTTATGTATTCCTCGTCTACACTTCAAATGAATGTAAATGCGACACTTCCTTGCAAGGAAATAGCGTTTGCAGGTGGCTACGTATCGAAGCAATAGAGTTCAAATGCTTCTTAAAACGAGATATTGCATCTCATATCTATGTTTCATGGTAAAATATAATATGATTTGCGAAGTGTTATGTATTCCTCGTATACACTTCAAATGAATGCGAATGCGATACTTCCTCGCTAGGAAATAGCGTTTGCAGATGTCTACGTATCGTAGCAATAGCTTTATAATGCTTCTTAAAACGCCAGATCGCATCTCATTCCTATGTTTCATGGTAAGATATAATATGATTTGCGAAGTGTCATGTATTCCTCGTCTACACTTCAAATGAATGTAAATGCGACACTACCTTGCAAGGAAATAGCGTCTGCAGATGTTTACGTATCGAAGAAATAGAGTTCAAATGCTTCTTAAAACGAGATATTGCATCTCATATCTATGTTTCATGATAAGATATAATATTCATTGCGAAGTGTTATGTATTCCTCGTCTACTCTTCAAATGAATGTAAATGCGACACTTCCTTGCTAGGAAATAGCGTCTGCAGATGTCTAGGTACCGTAGCGATAGTGTGCTAATGCTCCTTAAAACGCGATATCGCATCTCATTTCTATGTTTCATGGTAAGATATAATATGATTTGCGAAGTGTTATGTATTCCTCGTCTACGATTCAAAGGAATGTAAATGCGACACTTCCTTGCTAGGAAATAGCGTCCGCAGATGCCTAGGTATCGTAGCAACAGAGTTCTAATGCTTCTTAAAACGAGATATTGCATCTCATATCTATGTTTCATGATAAGATATAATATTCATTGCGAAGTGTTATGCATTCCTCGTCTACGATTCAAATGAAAGTAAATGCGACACTTCCTTGCAAGGAAATAGCGTTTGCAGATGTCTACGTATCGTAGCAATAGTGTTCATATGATTCTTAAAACGCGATATCGCAACTCATTTCTATGTTTCATGGTAAGATATAACATGATTTGGGAAGTGTTATGTATTCCTCGTCAACACTTCAAATGAATGTAAGTGCGACACTTCCTTGCAAGGAAATAGTGTTTGCAAATGTCTACCTATCGTAACAATAGGGTTCTAATGCTTCTTAAAACGCGATATCGCATCTCATTTCTATGTTTCATGGTAAGATATAATATGATTTGCGAAGTGTCATGTATTCCTCGTCTACACTTCAAATGAATGTAAATGCGACACTTCCTTGCAAGGAAATAGCGTTTGCTGATGTCTACGTATCGAAGCAATAGAGTTCAAATGCTTCTTAAAACGAGATATTGCATCTCATATCTATGTTTCATGGTAAAATATAATATGATTTGCGAAGTGTTATGTATTCCTCGTATACACTTCAAATGAATGCGAATGCGATACTTCCTCGCTAGGAAATAGCGTTTGCAGATGTCTACGTATCGTAGCAATAGCTTTATAATGCTTCTTAAAACGCGAGATCGCATCTCATTCCTATGCTTCATGGTAAGATATAATATGATTTGCGAAGTGTCATGTATTCCTCGTCTACACTTCAAATGAATGTAAATGCGACACTTCCTTGCAAGGAAATAGCGTTTGCTGATGTCTACGTATCGAAGCAATAGAGTTCAAATGCTCCTTAAAACGAGATATTGCATCTCATATCTATGTTTCATGGTAAAATATAATATGATTTGCGAAGTGTCATGTATTCCTCGTCTACACTTCAAATGAATGTAAATGCGACACTTCCTTGCAAGGAAATAGCGTCTGCAGATGTCTAGGTATCGTAGCGATAGAGTTCTAATGCTGCTTAAAACGCGATAACACATCTCATTTCTATGTTTCATGGTAAGATATAATATGATTTGCGAAGTGTCACGTATTCCTCGTCTACACTTCAAATGAATGTGAATGCGACACTTCCTCGCTAGGAAATAGCGTTTGCAGATGTCTACGTATCGTAGCAATAGAGTTCAGATGATTCTTAAAACGCGATATCGCATCTCATTTCTATGTTTCATGGTAAGATGTAATATGATTTGCGAAGTATTATGTATTCCTCGTCTACTCTTCAAATGAATGTAAATGCGACACTTCCTTGCTAGGAAATAGCGTCTGCAGATGTCTAGGTATCGTAGCGATGGAGTTCTAATGCTCCTTAAAACGCGATATCGCATCTCATTTCTATGTTTCATGGTAAGATATAATATGATTTGCGAAGTGTTATGTATTCCTCATCTACACTTCAAATGAATGTGAATGCGACACTTCCTTGCTAGGAAATAGCGTCTACAGATGTTTAAGTATCGTAGCAATAGAGTTCTAATGCTTCTTAAAACGAGATATCGCATCTCATTTCTATGTTTCATGGTAAGATATATTATTCATTGCGAAGTGTTATGCATTCCTCGTCTACGATTCAAATGAATGTAAATGCGACACTACCTTGCAAGGAAATAGCGTTTGCAGTTGTCTACGTATCGTAGCAATAGAATTCTTATGATTCTTAAAACGCGATGTCGCATCTCATTTCTATCTTTCATGGTAAGATATAATATGATTTGCGAAGTGTTATGTATTCCTCGTCTACACTTCAAATGAATGTGAATGCGACACTTCCTTGCTAGGAAATAGCGTTTGCAGATGTCTACGTATCGTAGCAATAGTGTTCTTATGATTCTTAAAACGCGATATCGCATCTCATTTCTATGTTTCATGGTAAGATATAATATGATTTGCGAAGTGTTATGTATTCCTCGTCTACACTTCAAATGAATGCAAATGCGACACTTCCTTGCAAGGAAATAGCGTTTGCTGATGTCTACGTATCGAAGCAATAGAGTTCAAATGCTTCTTAAAACGAGATATTGCATCTCATATCTATGTTTCATGGTAAGATATAATATGATTTGCGAAGTGTTATGTATTCCTCGTCTACACTTCAAATGAATGCGAATGCGATACTTCCTCGCTAGGAAATAGCGTTTGCAGATGTCTACGTATCGTAGCAATAGCTTTATAATGCTTCTTAAAACGCGAGATCGCATCTCATTTCTATGTTTCACTGTAAGATATAATATGATTTGCAAAGTGTCATGTATTCCTCGTCTACACTTCAAATGAATGTAAATGCGACACTTCCTTGCAAGGAAATAGCGTTTGCAGATGTCTACCTATCGTAGCAATAGAGTTCAAATGCTTCTTAAAACGAGATATTGCATCTCATATCTATGTTTCATGATAAGATATAACATTCATTGCGAAGTGTTATGCATTCCTCGCCTACGATTCAAACGAATGTAAATGCGACACTTCCTTGCTAGGAAATAGCGTCTGCAGATGTCTAGGTATCGTAGCGATGGAGTTCTAATGCTTCTTAAAACGCGATATCGCATCTCATATCTATGTTTCATGGTAAGATATAATATGATTTGCGAAGTGTTATGTATTCCTCGTCTACACTTCAAATGAATGCGAATGCGATACTTCCTCTCTAGGAAATAGCGTTTGCAGATGTCTACGTATCGTAGCAATAGCTTTATAATGCTTCTTAAAACGCGAGATCGCATCTCATTTCTATGTTTCACTGTAAGATATAATATGATTTGCAAAGTGTCATGTATTCCTCGTCTACACTTCAAATGAATGTAAATGCGACACTTCCTTGCAAGGAAATAGCGATTGCAGATGTCTACCTATCGTAGCAATAGAGTTCTAATGCTTCTTAAAACGCGATATCGCATCTCATTTCTGTGTTTCATGGTAAGATGTAATAAGATTTGCGAAGTGTTATGTATTCCTCGTCTACACTTCAAATGAATGTAAATGCGACACTTCCTTGCTAGGAAATAGCGTCTGCAGATGTCTAGGTATCGTAGCGATGGAGTTCTAATGCTTCTTAAAACGCGATATCGCATCTCATTTCTATGTTTCATGGTAAGATATAATATGATTTGCGAAGTGTCATGTATTCCTCGTCTACACTTCAAATGAATGTAAATGCGACACTTCCTTGCAAGGAAATAGCGTCTGCAGATGTCTACGTATCGTAGCAATAGAGTTCTTATGATTCTTAAAACGCGATATTGCATCTTATTTCTATGTTTCATGGTAAGATATAATATGATTTGTGAAGTGTCATGTATTCCTCGTCTACACTTCAAACGAATGTAAATGCGACACTTCCTTGCTAGGAAATAGCGTCTGCAGATGTCTAGGTATCGTAGCAATAGAGTTCTAATGCTTCTTAAAACGAGATATTGCATCTCATATATATGTTTCATGATAAGATATAATATTCATTGCGAAGTGTTATGCATTCCTCGTCTACGATTCAAATGAATGTAAATGCGACACTTCCTTGCAAGGAAATAGCGTTTACAGTTGTCTACGTATCGTAGCAATAGAGTTCATATGATTCTTAAAACGCGATATCGCAGCCCATTTCTATGTTTCATGGTAAGATATAATATGATTTGCGAAGTGTCATGTATTCCTCGTCTACACTTCAAATGAATTGAAATGCGACACTTCCTTGCAAGGAAATAGCGTCTGCAGATGTCTAGGTATCGTAGCGATGGAGTTCTAATGCTTCTTAAAACGCGATATCGCATCTCATTTCTATGTTTCATGGTAAGATATAATATGATTTGCGAAGTGTTATGTATTCCTCGTCTGCACTTCAAATGAATGTAAATGCGACACTTCCTTGCAAGGAAATAGCGTTTGCAGATGTCTACGTATCGTAGCAATAGAGTTCTTATGATTCTTAAAACGCAATATCGCATTTCATTTCTATGTTTCATGGTAAGATATAATATGATTTGCGAAGTGTTATGTATTCCTCGTCTACACTTCAAATGAATGTAAATGCGACACTTCCTTGCTAGGAAATAGCGTCTGCAGATGTCTAGGTATCGTAGCGATGGAGTTCTAATGCTTCTTAAAACGCGATATCGCATCTCATTTCTATGTTTCATGATAAGATATAATATGATTTGCGAAGTGTTATGTATTCCTCATCTACACTTCAAATGAATGTAAATGCGACACTTCGTTGCAAGGAAATAGCGATTGCAGATGTCTACCTATCGTAGCAATAGAGTTCTAATGCTTCTTAAAACGCGATATAGCATCTCATTTCTGTGTTTCATGGTAAGATGTAATATGATTTGCGAAGTGTTATGTATTCCTCGTCTACACTTCAAATGAATGTAAATGCGACACTTCCTTGCTAGGAAATAGCGTCTGCAGATGTCTAGGTATCGTAGCGATGGAGTTCTAATGCTTCTTAAAACGCGATATCGCATCTCATTTCTATGTTTCATGGTAAGATATAATATGATTTGCGAAGTGTCATGTATTCCTCGTCTACACTTCAAATGAATGTAAATGCGACACTTCCTTGCAAGGAAATAGCGTCTGCAGATGTCTACGTATCGTAGCAATAGAGTTCTTATGATTCTTAAAACGCGATATTGCATCTTATTTCTATGTTTCATGGTAAGATATAATATGATTTGTGAAGTGTCATGTATTCCTCGTCTACACTTCAAACGAATGTAAATGCGACACTTCCTTGCTAGGAAATAGCGTCTGCAGATGTCTAGGTATCGTAGCAATAGAGTTCTAATGCTTCTTAAAACGAGATATTGCATCTCATATATATGTTTCATGATAAGATATAATATTCATTGCGAAGTGTTATGCATTCCTCGTCTACGATTCAAATGAATGTAAATGCGACACTTCCTTGCAAGGAAATAGCGTTTACAGTTGTCTACGTATCGTAGCAATAGAGTTCATATGATTCTTAAAACGCGATATCGCAGCCCATTTCTATGTTTCATGGTAAGATATAATATGATTTGCGAAGTGTCATGTATTCCTCGTCTACACTTCAAATGAATTGAAATGCGACACTTCCTTGCAAGGAAATAG
Source organism: Xylocopa sonorina (assembly GCF_050948175.1). Taxonomy (NCBI): domain Eukaryota; kingdom Metazoa; phylum Arthropoda; class Insecta; order Hymenoptera; family Apidae; genus Xylocopa; species Xylocopa sonorina. Next base: position 256,688 of record NW_027490442.1, read on the forward strand.
CGTCTGCAGATGTCTACGTATCGTAGCAATAGAGTTCTTATGATCCTTAAAACGCGATATTGCATCTCATTTCTATGTTTCATGGTAAAATATAATATGATTTGCGAAGTGTTATGCATTCCGCGTCTACGATTCAAATGAATGTAAATGCGACACTTCCTTGCAAGGAAATAGCGTTTGCAGATGTCTACCTATCGTAGCAATAGAGTTCATATGATTCTTAAAACGCGATATCGCATCTCATTTCTATGTTTCATGGTAAGATATAATATGATTTGCGAAGTGTTATGTATTCCTCGTCTACACTTCAAATGAATGTGAATGCGACACTTCCTCGCTAGGAAATAGCGTTTGCAGATGTCTACGTATCGTAGCAATAGAGTTCAGATGATTCTTAAAACGCGATACCGCATCTCATTTCTATGTTTCATGGTAAGATGTAATGTGATTTGCGAAGTGTTATGTATTCCTCGTCTACACTTCAAATGAATGTAAATGCGACACTTCCTTGCTAGGAAATAGCGTCAGCAGATGTCTAGGTATCGTAGCAATAGAGTTCTAATGCTTCTTAAAACGCGATATCGCATCTCATTTCTATGTTTCATGGTAAGATGTAATATGATTTGCGAACTGTTATGTATTCCTCGTCTGCACTTCAAATGAATGTGAATGCGACACTTCCTTGCTAGGAAATAGCGTTTGCAGATGTCTACGTATCGTAGCAAAAGTGTTCTTATGATTCTTGAAACGCGATATCGCATCTCATTTCTATGTTTCATGGTAAGATATAATATGATTTGCGAAGTGTTATGTATTCCTCGTCTACACTTCAAATGAATGTAAATGCGACACTTCCTTGCTAGGAAGTAGCGTCTGGAGATGTCTAGGTATCGTAGCGATAGCGTTCTAATGCTTCTTAAAACGCGATATCGCATCTCATTTCTATGTTTCATGGTAAGATATAATATGATTTGCGAAGTGTTATGTATTCCTCGTCTACTCTTCAAATGAATGTAAATGCATCACTTCCTTGCTAGGAAATAGCGTCTGCAGATGTCTACGTATCGTAGCGATAGAGTTCTAATGCTCCTTAAAACGCGATATCGCATCTCATTTCTATGTTTCATGGTAAGATATAATATGATTTGCGAAGTGTTATGTATTCCTCGTCTACACTTCAAATGAATGTAAATGCGACACTTCCTTGCAAGGAAATAGCGTTTGCAGTTGTCTACGTATCGTAGCAATAGAGTTCTTATGATTCTTAAAACGCGGTATCGCATCTCATTTCTATCTTTCATGGTAAGATATAATATGATATGCGAAGTGTTATGTATTCCTCGTCTACACTTCAAATGAATGTGAATGCGACACTTCCTCGCTTGGAAATAACGGTTGCAGATGTCTACGTATCGTAGCAATAGAGTTCAGATGATTCTTAAAACTCGATATCGCATCTCATTTCTATGTTTCATGGTAAGATATAACATGATTTGCGAAGTGTTATGTATTCCTCGTCTACACTTCAAATGAATGTGAATGCGATACTTCCTCGCTAGGAAATAGCGTTTGCAGATGTCTACGTATCGTAGCAATAGCTTTCTAATGCTTCTTAAAACGCGATATCGCATCTCATGTCTATGTTTCATGGTAAGATATAATATGATTTGCGAAGTGTCATGTATTCCTCGTCTACACTTCAAATGAATTGAAATGCGACACTTCCTTGCAAGGAAGTAGCGTCTGCAGATGTCTACGTATCGTAGCAATAGAGTTCTTATGATTCTTAAAACGCGATATTGCATCTCATTTCTATGTTTCATGGTAAGATATAATATGATTTGCGAAGTGTTATGCATTCCGCGTCTACGATTCAAATGAATGTAAATGCGACACCTCCTTGCAAGGAAATAGCGTTTGCAGATGTCTACGTATCGTAGCAATAGAGTTCATATGATTCTTAAAACGCGATATCGCATCTCATTTCTATGTTTCATGGTAAGATATAATATCATTTGCGAAGTGTTATGTATTCCTCGTCTACACTTCAAATGAATGTAAATGCGACACTTCCTTGCAAGCAAATAGCGTTTGCAGATGTCTACCTATCGTAGCAATAAAGTTCTAATGCTTCTTAAAACGCGATATCGCATCTCATCTCTGTGTTTCATGGTAAGATATAATATGATTTGCGAAGTGTTATGTATTCCTCGTCTACACTTCAAATGAATGTAAATGCGACACTTCCTTGCAAGGAAATAGCGATTGCAGATGTCTAGATATCGTAGCAATAGAGTTCTAATGCTTCTTAAAACGCGATATCGCATCTCATTTCTATGTTTCATGATAAGATATAATATTCATTCCGAAGTGTTATGCATTCCTCGTCTACGATTCAAATGAATGTAAATGCGACACTTCCTTGCAAGGAAATAGCCTTTGCAGATGTCTATGTATCGTAGCAATAGAGTCCTTATGATTCTTAAAACGCGATATCGCATCTCATTTCTATGTTTCATGGTAAGATATAATATGATTTGAGAAGTGTCATGTATTCCTCGTCTGCACTTCAAATGAATGTGAATGCGACACTTCCTTGCAAGGAAATAGCGTTTGCAGATGTCTAAGTATCGTAGCAATAGAGTTCTTATGATTCTTAAAACGCGATATCGCATCTCATTTCTATGTTTCATGGTAAGATATAATATGATTTGAGAAGTGTCATGTATTCCTCGTCTACACTTCAAATGAATGTGAATGCGATACTTCCTCGCTAGGAAATAGCGTTTGCAGATGTCTACGTATCGTAGCAATAGATTTCTAATGCTTCTTAAAACGCGATATCGCATCTCATTTCTATGTTTCATGGTAAGATATAATATGATTTGCGAAGTGTCATGTATTCCTCTTCTACACTTCAAATGAATGTAAATGCGACACTTCCATGCTAGGAAATACCGTCTGCACATGACTACGTATCGTAGCAATAGTGTTCTAATGCTTCTTAAAACGCGATATCGCATCTCATTTCTATGTTCATGGTAAGATATAATATGATTTGCGAAGTGTTATGTATTCCTCGTCTACACTTCAAATGAATGTAAATGTGACACTTCCTTGCAAGGAAATAGCGTTTGCTGATGTCTACGTATCGAATCAATAGAGTTCAAATGCTTCTTAAAACGAGATACTGCATCTCATATCTATGTTTCATGATAAGATACAATATTCATTGCGAAGTGTTATGCATTCCTCGTCTACGATTCAAATGAATGTAAATGCGACACTTCCTTGCAAGGAAGTAGCGTTTGCAGATGTCTACCTATCGTAGCAAAAGAGTTCTAATGCTTCTTAAAACGCGATATCGCATCTCATTTCTATGTTTCATGGTAAGATGTAATATGATTTGCGAAGTGTTATGTATTCCTCGTCTACACTTCAAACGAATGTAAATGCGACACTTCCTTGCAAGCAAATAGCGTTTGCAGATGTCTACCTATCGTAGCAATAGAGTTCTAATGCTTCTTAAAACGCGATATCGCACCTCATTTCTGTGTTTCATGGTAAGATATAATATGATTTGCGAAGTGTTATGTATTCCTCGTCTACACTTCAAATGAATGTAAATGCGACACTTCCTTGCTAGGAAATAGCGTCTGCAGATGTCTAGGTATCGTAGCGATAGAGTTCTAATGCTTCTTAAAAAGGGATATTGCATCTCATATCTATGTTTCATGATAAGATATAATATTCATTGCGAAGTATTATGCATTCCTCGTCTACGATTCAAATGAAAGTAAATGCGACACTTCGTTGCAAGGAAATAGCGTTTGCTGATGTCTACGTATCGAATCAATAGAGTTCAAATGCTTCTTAAAACGAGATACTGCATCTCATATCTATGTTTCATGATAAGATACAATATTCATTGCGAAGTGTTATGCATTCCCCGTCTACGATTCAAATGAATGTAAATGCGACACTTCCTTGCAAGGAAGTAGCGTTTGCAGATGTCTACCTATCGTAGCAAAAGAGTTCTAATGCTTCTTAAAACGCGATATCGCATCTCATTTCTATGTTTCATGGTAAGATGTAATATGATTTGCGAAGTGTTATGTATTCCTCGTCTACACTTCAAACGAATGTAAATGCGACACTTCCTTGCAAGCAAATAGCGTTTGCAGATGTCTACCTATCGTAGCAATAGAGTTCTAATGCTTCTTAAAACGCGATATCGCATCTCATTTCTGTGTCTCATGGTAAGATATAATATGATTTGCGAAGTGTTATGTATTCCTCGTCTACACTTCAAATGAATGTAAATGCGACACTTCCTTGCTAGGAAATAGCGTCTGCAGATGTCTAGGTATCGTAGCAATAGAGTTCTAATGCTTCTTAAAACGCGATATCGCATCTCATTTCTATGTTTCATGGTAAGATATAATATGATTTGCGAAGTGCTATGTATTCCTCGTCTACACTTCAAATGAATGTAAATGCGACACTTCCTTGCAAGGAAATAGCGTTTGCTGATGTCTACGTATCGAAGCAATAGAGTTCAAATGCTTCTTAAAACGAGATATTGCATCTCATATTTATGTTTCATGATAAGATATAATATTCATTGCGAAGTGTTATGCATTCCTCGTCTACGATTCAAATGAATGTAAATGCGACACTTCCTTGCAAGGAAATAGCGTTTGCAGATGTCTAAGTATCGTAGCAATAGAGTTCTTATGATTCTTAAAACGCGATATCGCATCTCATTTCTATGTTTCATGGTAAGATATAATATGATTTGAGAAGTGTCATGTATTCCTCGTCTACACTTCAAATGAATGTAAATGCGTCACTTCCTAGCAAGGAAATAGCGTTTGCTGATGTCTACGTATCGTAGCAATGGAGTTCTTATGATTCTTAAAACGCGATATCGCATCTCATTTCTATGTTTCATGGTAATAAATGATATGATTTGCGAAGTGTTATGTATTCCTCGTCTACACTTCAAATAAATGTAAATGCGACACTTCCTTGCAAGGAAATAGCGTTTGCAGATGCCTACGTATCGTAGCAATAGAGTTCAAATACTTCTTAAAACGAGATATTGCATCTCATATCTATGTTTCATGATAAGATATAATATTCATTGCGAAGTGTTATGCATTCCTCGTCTGCAATTCAAATGAACGTAAATGCGACACTTCCTTGCAAGGAAATAGCGTTTGCAGATGTCTACGTATCGTAACAATAGTGTTCTTATGATTCTTAAAACGCGATATCGCATCTCATTTCTATGTTTCATGGTAAGATATAATATGATTTGCGAAGTGTCATGTATTCCTCGTCTACACTTCAAATGAATGTAAATGCGACACTTCCATGCTAGGAAATACCGTCTGCAGATGACTAGGTATCGTAGCAATAGTGTTCTTATGATTCTTAAAACGCGATATCGCATCTCATTTCTATGTTTCATGGTAAGATATAATATGATTTGAGAAGTGTCATGTATTCCTCGTCTACACTTCAAATGAATGTAAATGCGACACTTTCATGCTAGGAAATACCGTCTGCAGATGACTAGGTATCGTAGCAATAGTGTTCTAATGCTTCTTAAAACGCGATATCGCATCTCATTTCTATGTTTCATGGTAAGATATTATATGATTTGCGAAGTGTTATGTATTCCTCGTCTACACTTCAAATGAATGTAAATGCGACACTTCCATGCTAGGTAATACCGTCTGCAGATGACTAGGTATCGTAGCAATAGTGTTCTAATGCTTCTTAAAACGCGATATCGCATCTCATTTCTATGTTTCATGGTAAGATGTAATATGATTTGCGAAGTGTTATGTATTCCTCCTCTACACTTCAAATGAATGTAAGTGCGACACTTCCTTGCAAGGAAATAGCGTTTGCTGATGTCTACGTATCGAAGACATAGAGTTCAAATGCTTGTTAAAAAGAGATATTGCATCTCATATCTATGTTTCATGATAAGATATAATATTCATTGCGAAGTGTTATACATTCCTCGTCTACGATTCAAATGAAAGTAAATGCGACACTTCCTTGTTAGGAAATAGCACCTGCAGATGTCTAGGTATCGTAGCAATAGTGTTCTAATACTTCTTAAAACGCGATAACGCATCTCATTTCTATGTTTCGTGGTAAGATATAATATGATTTGCGAAGTCTTATGTATTCCTCGTCTACACTTCAAATGAATGTGAATGCGATACTTCCTCGCTAGGAAATAGCGTTTGCAGATGTCTACGTATCGTAGCAATAGATTTCTAATGCTTCCTAAAACGCGATATCGCATCTCATTTCTATGTTTCATGGTAAGATATAATATGATTTGCGAAGTGTCATGTATTCCTCTTCTACACTTCAAATGAATGTAAATGTGACACTTCCATGCTAGGAAATACCGTCGGCACATGACTACGTATCGTAGCAATAGTGTTCTAATGCTTCTTAAAACGCGATATCGCATCTCATTTCTATGTTTCATGGTTAGATATAATATGATTTGCGAAGTGTTATGTATTCCTCGTCTACACTTCAAATGAATGTAAATGCGACACTTCCTTGCTAGGAAATAGCGTCTGCAGATGTCCAGGTATCGTAGCAATAGAGTTCTAATGCTTCTTAAAACGAGATATTGCATCTCATATCTATGTTTCATGATAAGATATAATATTCATTGTGAAGTGTTATGCATTCCTCGTCTACGATTCAAATGAAAGTAAATGCGACACTTCCTTGCAAGGAAATAGCGTTTGCAGATGTCTACGTATCGTAGCAATAGAGTTCATATGATTCTTAAAACGCGATATCGCATCTCATTTCTATGTTTCATGGTAAGATATAACATGATTTGGGAAGTGTTATGTATTCCTCGTCTACACTTCAAATGAATGTGAATGCAATACTTCCTCGCTAGGAAATAGCGTTTGCAGATGTCTACGTATCGTAGCAATAGATTTCTAATGCTTCTTAAAACGCGATATCGCATCTCATTTCTATGTTTCACTGTAAGATATAATATGATTTGCGAAGTGTCATGTATTCCTCATCTACACTTCAAATGAATGTGAATGCGATACTTCCCCGCTAGGAAATAGCGTCTGCAGATGTCTACGTATCGTAGCAATAGATTTCTAATGCTTGTTAAAACGCGAGATCGCATCTCATTTCTATGTTTCATGGTAAGATATAATATGATTTGCGAAGTGTCATGTATTCCTCGTCTACACTTCAAATGAATGTAAATGCGACACTTCCTTGCTAGGAAATAGCGTCTGCAGATGTCCAGGTATCGTAGCAATAGAGTTCTAATGCTTCTTAAAACGAGATATTGCATCTCATATCTATGTTTCATGATAAGATATAATATTCATTGTGAAGTGTTATGCATTCCTCGTCTACGATTCAAATGAAAGTAAATGCGACACTTCCTTGCAAGGAAATAGCGTTTGCAGATGTCTACGTATCGTAGCAATAGAGTTCATATGATTCTTAAAACGCGATATCGCATCTCATTTCTATATTTCATGGTAAGATATAACATGATTTGGGAAGTGTTATGTATTCCTCGTCTACACTTCAAATGAATGTGAATGCAATACTTCCTCGCTAGGAAATAGCGTTTGCAGATGTCTACGTATCGTAGCAATAGATTTCTAATGCTTCTTAAAACGCGATATCGCATCTCATTTCTATGTTTCACTGTAAGATATAATATGATTTGCGAAGTGTTATGTCTTCCTCGTCTACACTTCAAATGAATGTAAATGCGACACTTCCTTGCAAAGAAATAGCGTTTGCAGATGTCTACGTATCGTAGCAATAAAGATCTAATGCTTCTTAAAACGCGATATCGCATCTCATTTCTACGTTTCATGGTAAGATGTAATATTCATTGCGAAGTGTTATGTATTCGTCGCCTACACTTCAAATGAATGTAAATGTGACACTTCCTTGCAAGGAAATAGCGTTTGCAGATGTCTACGTATCGAAGAAATAGAGTTCAAATGCTTCTTAAAACGAGATATTGCATCTCATATCTATGTTTCATGATAAGATATAATATTCATTGCGAAGTGTTATGCGTTCCTCATCTATGATTCAAATGAATGTAAATGCGACACTTCCTTGCTAGGAAATAGCGTCTGCAGATGTCTCGGTATCGTAGCGATAGTGTTCTAATGCTTCTCAAAACGCAATATCGCATCTCATTTCTATGTTTCATGGTAAGATATAACATGATTTGCGAAGTGTTATGTATTCCTCGTCTACACTTCAATTGAATGTAAATGCGAAACTTCCTCGCTAGGAAATAGCGTTTGCAGATGTCTACGTATCGTAGCCATAGATTTCTAATGCTTCTTAAAACGCGATATCGCATCTCATTTCTATGTTTCATGGTAAGATATAATATGATTTGCGAAGTGTCATGTATTCCTCTTCTACACTTCAAATGAATATAAATGCGACACTTCCATGCAAGGAAATAGCGTTTCCAGATGTCTACCTATCGTAGCAGTAGAGTTCAAATGCTCCTTAAAAAGGGATATTGCATCTCATATCTATGTTTCATGATAAGATAGAATATTCATTGCGAAGTATTATGCATTCCTCGTCTACGATTCAAATGAAAGTAAATGCGACACTTCCTTGCAAGGAAATAGCGTTTGCTGATGTCTGCGTATCGAATCAATAGAGTTCAAATGCTTCTTAAATCGAGATACTGCATCTCATATCTATGTTTCATGATAAGATACAATATTCATTGCGAAGTGTTATGCATTCCTCGTCTACGATTCAAATGAATGTAAATGCGACACTTCCTTGCAAGGAAATAGCGTTTGCAGATGTCTAAGTATCGTAGCAAAAGAGTTCTAATGCTTCTTAAAACGCGATATCGCATCTCATTTCTATGTTTCATGGTAAGATGTAATATGATTTGCGAAGTGTTATGTATTCCTCGTCTACACTTCAAACGAATGTAAATGCGACACTTCCTTGCAAGCAAATAGCGTTTGCAGATGTCTACCTATCGTAGCAATGGAGTTCTAATGCTTCTTAAAACGCGATATCGCATCTCATTTCTGTGTTTCATGGTAAGATATAATATGATTTGCGAAATGTTATGTATTCCTCGTCTACACTTCAAATGAATGTAAATGCGACACTTCCTTGCTAGGAAATAGCGTCTGCAGATGTCTAGGTATCGTAGCAATAGAGTTCTAATGCTTCTTAAAACGCGATATCGCATCTCATTTCTATGTTTCATGGTAAGATATAATATGATTTGCGAAGTATCATGTATTCCTCGTCTACACTTCAAATGAATGTAAATGCGACACTTTCATGCTAGGAAACACCGTCTGCAGATGACTAGGTATCGTAGCAATAGTGTTCTAATGCTTCTTAAAACGCGATATCGCATCTCATTTCTATGTTTCATGGTAAGATATTATATGATTTGCGAAGTGTTATGTATTCCTCGTCTACACTTCAAATGAATGTAAATGCGACACTTCCATGCTAGGTAATACCGTCTGCAGATGACTAGGTATCGTAGCAATAGTGTTCTAATGCTTCTTAAAACGCGATATCGCATCTCATTTCTATGTTTCATGGTAAGATGTAATATGATTTGCGAAGTGTTATGTATTCCTCCTCTACACTTCAAATGAATGTAAGTGCGACACTTCCTTGCAAGGAAATAGCGTTTGCTGATGTCTACGTATCGAAGACATAGAGTTCAAATGCTTGTTAAAAAGAGATATTGCATCTCATATCTATGTTTCATGATAAGATATAATATTCATTGCGAAGTGTTATACATTCCTCGTCTACGATTCAAATGAAAGTAAATGCGACACTTCCTTGTTAGGAAATAGCGCCTGCAGATGTCTAGGTATCGTAGCAATAGTGTTCTAATACTTCTTAAAACGCGATATCGCATCTCATTTCTATGTTTCGTGGTAAGATATAATATGATTTGCGAAGTCTTATGTATTCCTCGTCTACACTTCAAATGAATGTGAATGCGATACTTCCTCGCTAGGAAATAGCGTTTGCAGATGTCTACGTATCGTAGCCATAGATTTCTAATGCTTCTTAAAACGCGATATCGCATCTCATTTCTATGTTTCATGGTAAGATGTAATATGATTTGCGAAGTGTTATGTATTCCTCCTCTACACTTCAAATGAATGTAAGTGCGACACTTCCTTGCAAGGAAATAGCGTTTGCTGATGTCTACGTATCGAAGACATAGAGTTCAAATGCTTGTTAAAAAGAGATATTGCATCTCATATCTATGTTTCATGATAAGATATAATATTCATTGCGAAGTGTTATACATTCCTCGTCTACGATTCAAATGAAAGTAAATGCGACACTTCCTTGTTAGGAAATAGCGCCTGCAGATGTCTAGGTATCGTAGCAATAGTGTTCTAATACTTCTTAAAACGCGATATCGCATCTCATTTCTATGTTTCATGGTAAGATATAATATGATTTGCGAAGTGTCATGTATTCCTCGTCTACACTTCAAATGAATGTAAATGCGACACTTCCTTGCAAGGAAATAGCGTTTGCTGATGTCTACGTATCGAAGCAATAGAGTTCAAATGCTTCTTAAAACGAGATATTGCATCTCATATCTATGTTTCATGATAAGATATAATATTCATTGCGAAGTGTTATGCATTCCTCGTCTACGATTCAAATGAATGTAAATGCGACACTTCCTTGCAAGGAAATAGCGTTTGCAGATGTCTAAGTATCGTAGCAATAGAGTTCTTATGATACTTAAAACGCGATATCGCATCTCATTTCTATGTTTCATGATAAGATATAATATGATTTGAGAAGTGTCATGTATTCCTCGTCTACACTTCAAATGAATGTGAATGCGATACTTCCTCGCTAGGAAATAGCGTTTGCTGATGTCTACGTATCGAAGCAATAGAGTTCAAATGCTTCTTAAAGCGAGATATTGCATCTCATATCTATGTTTCATGATAAGATATAATATTCATTGCGAAGTGTTATGCATTCCTCGTCTACGATTCAAATGAATGTAAATGCAACACTTCCTTGCAAGGAAATAGCCTTTGCACATGTCTAAGTATCGTAGCAATAGGGTTCTTATGATTCTTAAAACGCGATATCGCATCTCATTTCTATGTTTCATGGTAAGATGTAATATGATTTGAGAAGTGTCATGTATTCCTCGTCTACACTTCAAATGAATGTGAATGCGATACTTCCCCGCTAGGAAATAGCGTCTGCAGATGTCTACGTATCGTAGCAATAGATTTCTAATGCTTGTTAAAACGCGAGATCGCATCTCATTTCTATGTTTCATGGTAAGATATAATATGATTTGCGAAGTGTCATGTATTCCTCGTCTACACTTCAAATGAATGTAAATGCGACACTTCCTTGCTAGGAAATAGCGTCTGCAGATGTCCAGGTATCGTAGCAATAGAGTTCTAATGCTTCTTAAAACGAGATATTGCATCTCATATCTATGTTTCATGATAAGATATAATATTCATTGCGAAGTGTTATGCATTCCTCGTCTACGATTCAAATGAATGTAAATGCAACACTTCCTTGCAAGGAAATAGCCTTTGCACATGTCTAAGTATCGTAGCAATAGAGTTCTTATGATTCTTAAAACGCGATATCGCATCTCATTTCTATGTTTCATGGTAAGATATAATATGATTTGAGAAATGTCATGTATTCCTCATCTACACTTCAAATGAATGTGAATGCGATACTTCCCCGCTAGGAAACAGCGTCTGCAGATGTCTACGTATCGTAGCAATAGATTTCTAATGCTTGTTAAAACGCGAGATCGCATCTCATTTCTATGTTTCATGGTAAGATATAATATGATTTGCGAAGTGTCATGTATTCCTCGTCTACACTTCAAATGAATGTAAATGCGACACTTCCTTGCTAGGAAATAGCGTCTGCAGATGTCCAGGTATCGTAGCAATAGAGTTCTAATGCTTCTTAAAACGAGATATTGCATCTCATATCTATGTTTCATGATAAGATATAATATTCATTGTGAAGTGTTATGCATTCCTCGTCTACGATTCAAATGAAAGTAAATGCGACACTTCCTTGCAAGGAAATAGCGTTTGCAGATGTCTACGTATCGTAGCAATAGAGTTCATATGATTCTTAAAACGCGATATCGCATCTCATTTCTATGTTTCATGGTAAGATATAACATGATTTGGGAAGTGTTATGTATTCCTCGTCTACACTTCAAATGAATGTGAATGCAATACTTCCTCGCTAGGAAATAGCGTTTGCAGATGTCTACGTATCGTAGCAATATATTTCTAATGCTTCTTAAAACGCGATATCGCATCTCATTTCTATGTTTCACTGTAAGATATAATATGATTTGCGAAGTGTCATGTATTCCTCATCTACACTTCAAATGAATGTGAATGCGATACTTCCCCGCTAGGAAATAGCGTCTGCAGATGTCTACGTATCGTAGCAATAGATTTCTAATGCTTGTTAAAACGCGAGATCGCATCTCATTTCTATGTTTCATGGTAAGATATAATATGATTTGCGAAGTGTCATGTATTCCTCGTCTACACTTCAAATGAATGTAAATGCGACACTTCCTTGCTAGGAAATAGCGTCTGCAGATGTCCAGGTATCGTAGCAATAGAGTTCTAATGCTTCTTAAAACGAGATATTGCATCTCATATCTATGTTTCATGATAAGATATAATATTCATTGCGAAGTGTTATGCATTCCTCGTCAAAGATTCAAATGAATGTAAATGCGACACTTCCTTGCAAGGAAATAGCGTTTGCAGATGTCTAAGTATCGTAGCAATAGAGTTCTTATGATTCTTAAAACGCGATATCGCATCTCATTTCTATGTTTCATGGTAAGATATAATATGATTTGAGAAGTGTCATGTATTCCTCGTCTACACTTCAAATTAATGTAAATGCGACACTTCCTAGCAAGGAAATAGCGTTTGCTGATGTCTACGTATCGTAGCAATGGAGTTCTTATGATTCTTAAAACGCGATATCGCATCTCATTTCTATGTTTCATGGTAATAAATGATATGATTTGCGAAGTGTTATGTATTCCTCGTCTACACTTCAAATAAATGTAAATGCGACACTTCCTTGCAAGGAAATAGCGTTTGCAGATGCCTACGTATCGTAGCAATAGAGTTCAAATACTTCTTAAAACGAGATATTGCATCTCATATCTATGTTTCATGATAAGATATAATATTCATTGCGAAGTGTTATGCATTCCTCGTCTGCAATTCAAATGAACGTAAATGCGACACTTCCTTGCAAGGAAATAGCGTTTGCAGATGTCTACGTATCGTAACAATAGTGTTCTTATGATTCTTAAAACGCGATATCGCATCTCATTTCTATGTTTCATGGTAAGATATAATATGATTTGCGAAGTGTCATGTATTCCTCGTCTACACTTCAAATGAATGTAAATGCGACACTTCCATGCTAGGAAATACCGTCTGCAGATGACTACTAGGTATCGTAGCAATAGTGTTCTAATGCTTCTTAAAACGCGATATCGCATCTCATTTCTATGTTTCATGGTAAGATATAATATGATTTGCGAAGTGTTATGCATTCCTCGTCTACACTTCAAATGAATGTAAATGCGACACTTCCTTGCAAGGAAATAGCGTTTGCTCATGTCTACGTATCGAAGCAATAGAGTTCAAATGTTTCTTAAAACGAGATATTGCATCTCATATCTATGTTTCATGATAAGATATAATATTCATTGCGAAGTGTTATGCATTCCTCGTCTACGATTCAAATGAATGTAAATGCGACACTTCCTTGCAAGGAAATAGCCTTTGCAGATGTCTATGTATCGTAGCAATAGTGTTCTTATGATTCTTAAAACGCGATATCGCTTCTCATTTCTATTTTTCATGGTAAGATATAATATGATTTGAGAAGTGTCATGTATTCCTCGTCTGCACTTCAAATGAATGTGAATGCGATACTTCCTCGCTAGGAAATAGCGTTTGCAGATGTCTACGTATCGTAGCCATAGATTTCTAATGCTTCTTAAAACGCGATATCGCATCTCATTTCTATGTTTCATGGTAAGATATAATATGATTTGCGAAGTGTCATGTATTCCTCTTCTACACTTCAAATGAATATAAATGCGACACTTCCTTGCAAGGAAATAGCATTTGCAGATGTCTACCTATCGTAGCAGTAGAGTTCAAATGCTCCTTAAAAAGGGATATTGCATCTCATATCTATGTTTCATGATAAGATATAATATTCATTGCGAAGTATTATGCATTCCTCGTCTACGATTCAAATGAAAGTAATTGCGACACTTCCATGCAAGGAAATAGCGTTTGCTGATGTCTGCGTATCGAATCAATAGAGTTCAAATGCTTCTTAAAACGAGATACTGCATCTCATATCTATGTTTCATGATAAGATACAATATTCATTGCGAAGTGTTATGCATTCCTCGTCTACGATTCAAATGAATGTAAATGCGACACTTCCTTGCAAGGAAATAGCGTTTGCAGATGTCTAAGTATCGTAGCAAAAGAGTTCTAATGCTTCTTAAAACGCGATATCGCATCTCATTTCTATGTTTCGTGGTAAGATATAATATGATTTGCGAAGTCTTATGTATTCCTCGTCTACACTTCAAATGAATGTGAATGCGATACTTCCTCGCTAGGAAATAGCGTTTGCAGATGTCTACGTATCGTAGCAATAGATTTCTAATGCTTCTTAAAACGCGATATCGCATCTCATTTCTATGTTTCATGGTAAGATATAATATGATTTGCGAAGTGTCATGTATTCCTCTTCTACACTTCAAATGAATGTAAATGTGACACTTCCATGCTAGGAAATACCGTCGGCACATGACTACGTATCGTAGCAATAGTGTTCTAATGCTTCTTAAAACGCGATATCGCATCTCATTTCTATGTTTCATGGTTAGATATAATATGATTTGCGAAGTGTTATGTATTCCTCGTCTACACTTCAAATGAATGTAAATGCGACACTTCCTTGCAAGGAAATAGCGTTTGCTGATGTCTACGTATCGAAGCAATAGAGTTCAAATGCTTCTTAAAACGAGATATTGCATCTCATATCTATGTTTCATGATAAGATATAATATTCATTGCGAAGTGTTATGCATTCCTCGTCTACGATTCAAATGAAAGTAAATGCGACACTTCCTTGCAAGGAAATAGCGTTTGCAGATGTCTACGTATCGTAGCAATAGAGTTCATATGATTCTTAAAACGCGATATCGCATCTCATTTCTATGTTTCATGGTAAGATATAACATGATTTGGGAAGTGTTATGTATTCCTCGTCTACACTTCAAATGAATGTGAATGCAATACTTCCTCGCTAGGAAATAGCGTTTGCAGATGTCTACGTATCGTAGCAATAGATTTCTAATGCTTCTTAAAACGCGATATCGCATCTCATTTCTATGTTTCACTGTAAGATATAATATGATTTGCGAAGTGTTATGTCTTCCTCGTCTACACTTCAAATGAATGTAAATGCGACACTTCCTTGCAAAGAAATAGCGTTTGCAGATGTCTACGTATCGTAGCAATAAAGATCTAATGCTTCTTAAAACGCGATATCGCATCTCATTTCTACGTTTCATGGTAAGATGTAATATTCATTGCGAAGTGTTATGTATTCGTCGCCTATACTTCAAATGAATGTAAATGTGACACTTCCTTGCAAGGAAATAGCGTTTGCAGATGTCTACGTATCGAAGAAATGGAGTTCAAATGCTTCTTAAAACGAGATATTGCATCTCATATCTATGTTTCATGATAAGATATAATATTCATTGCGAAGTGTTATGCGTTCCTCATCTATGATTCAAATGAATGTAAATGCGACACTTCCTTGCTAGGAAATAGCGTCTGCAGATGTCTCGGTATCGTAGCGATAGTGTTCTAATGCTTCTCAAAACGCAATATCGCATCTCATTTCTATGTTTCATGGTAAGATATAACATGATTTGCGAAGTGTTATGTATTCCTCGTCTACACTTCAATTGAATGTAAATGCGAAACTTCCTTGCAAAGAAATAGCGTTTGCAGATGTCAATGTATCGTAGCAATAGATTTCTAATGCTTCTTAAAACGCGATATCGCATCTCATTTCTATGTTTCATGGTAAGATATAATATGATTTGCGAAGTGTCATGTATTCCTCGTCTACACTTCAAATGAATGTAAATGCGACACCTCCTTGTAAGGAAATAGCGTCTGCAGATGTCTAGGTATCGTAGCGATAGAGTTCTAATGCTTCTCAAAACGCAATATCGCATCTCATTTCTATGTTTCATGGTAAGATATAACATGATTTGCGAAGTGTTATGTATTCCTCGTCTACACTTCAAATGAATGTGAATGCGATACTTCTTCGCTAGGAAATAGCGTTTGCAGATGTCTACGTATCGAAGACATAGAGTTCAAATGCTTCTTAAAAAGAGATATTGCATCTCATATCTATGTTTCATGATAAGATATAATATTCATTGCGAAGTGTTATACATTCCTCGTCTACGATTCAAATGAAAGTAAATGCGACACTTCCTTGTTAGGAAATAGCGTCTGCAGATGTCTAGGTATCGTAGCAATAGAGTTCTAATGCTTCCGAAAACGCGATATCGCATCTCATTTCTACGTTTCATGGTAAGATGTAATATGATTTGCGAAGTGTTATGTATTCGTCGTCTACACTTCAAATGAATGTAAATGTGACACTTCCTTGCAAGGAAATAGCGTTTGCAGATTTCTACGTATCGGAGCAATAGAGTTCTAATGCTTCTTAAAACGCGATATCGCATCTCATATCTATGTTTCATGGTAAGATATAATATGATTTGCGAAGTGTTATGTATTCCTCGTCTACACTTTAAATGAATGTAAATGCGACACTTCCTTGCTAGGAAATAGCGTCTGCAGATGTCTAGGTATCGTAGCGATAGAGTTCTAATGCTTCTCAAAACGCAATATCGCATCTCATTTCTATGTTTCATGGTAAGATATAACATGATTTGCGAAGTGTTATGTATTCCTCGTCTACACTTCAAATGAATGTGAATGCGATACTTCTTCGCTAGGAAATAGCGTTTGCAGATGTCTACGTATCGTTGCAATAGCTTTCTGATGCTTCTTAAAACGCGATATCGCATCTCATTTCTATGTTTCATGGTACGATATAATATGATTTGCGAAGTTTCATGTATTCCTCGTCTACACTTCAAATAAATGTGACTGCGATATTTCCTCGCTAGGAAATAGCGTTTGCAGATGTCTACGTATCGTAGCAGTAGCTTTCTAATGCTTCTTAAAACGCGATATCGCATCTCATTTCTATGTTTCATGGTAAGATGTATTATGATTTGCGAAATGTTATGTATTCCTCCTCTACACTTCAAATGAATGTAAGTGCCACACTTCCTTGCAAGGAAATAGCGTTTGCTGATGTCTACGTATCGAAGACATAGAGTTCAAATGCTTCTTAAAGAGAGATATTGCATCTCATATCTATGTTTCATGATAAGATATAATATTCATTGCGAAGTGTTATACATTCCTCGTCTACGATTCAAATGAAAGTAAATGCGACACTTCCTTATTAGGAAATAGCGTCTGCAGATGTCTAGGTATCGTAGCAATAGAGTTCTAATGCTTCCTAAAACGCGATATCGCATCACATTTCTACGATTCATGGTAAGATGTAATATGATTTGCGAAGTGTTATGTATTCGTCGTCTACACTTCAAATGAATGTAAATGTGACACTTCCTTGCAAGGAAATAGCGTTTGCAGATTTCTACGTATCGGAGCAATAGAGTTCTAATGCTTCTTAAAACGCGATATCGCATCTCATTTCTATGTTTCATGGTAAGATATAATATGATTTGCGAAGTGTCATGTATGCCTCGTCTACACTTCAAACGAATGTAAATGCGAGACTTCCTTGCTAGGAAATAGCGCCTGCAGATGTCTAGGTATCGTAGCAATAGTTTTCTAATACTTCTTAAAACACGATATCGCATCTCATTTCTATGTTTCGTGGTAAGATATAATATGATTTGCGAAGTCTTATGTATTCCTCGTCTACACTTCAAATGAATGTAAATGCGACACTTCCTTGGTAGGAAATAGCGTCTGCAGATGTCTAGGTATCGTAGCAATAGAGTTCTAATGCTTCTTAAAACGCGACATCGCATCTCATTTCTATGTTTCATGGTAAGATATAACATGATTTGCGAAGTGTTATGTATTCCTCGTCTACACTTCAAATGAATGTAAATGCGACACTTCCTTGCTAGGAAATAGCGTCTGCAGATGTCTAGGTATCGTAGCAATAGAGTTCTAATGCTTCTCAAAACGCAATATCGCACCTCATTTCTATGTTTCATGGTAAGATATAACATGATTTGCGAAGTGTTATGTATTCCTCGTCTACACTTCTAATGAATGTGAATGCGATACTTCCTCGCTAGGAAATAGCGTTTGCAGATGTCTACGTATCGTTGCAATAGCTTTCTGATGCTTCTTAAAACGCGATATCGCATCTCATTTCTGTGTTTCATAGTAAGATATAATATGACTTGCGAAGTGTCATGTATTCCTCGTCTACACTTCAAATGAATGTAAATGCGACACTTCCTTGCTAGGAATTAGCGTCTGCAGAATTCTAGGTATCGTAGCAATAGAGTTCAAATGCTTCTTAAAACGAGATATTGCATCTCATATCTATGTTTCATGGTAAGATATAATATGATTTGCGAAGTGTTATGTATTCTCGTCTACACTTCAAATGAATGTAAATGCGACACTTCCTTGCTAGGAAATAGCGTCCTGCAGATGTCTAGGTATCGTAGCGATAGAGTTCTAATGCTTCTCAAACGCAATATCGCATCTCATTTCTATGTTTCATGGTAAGATATAACATGATTTGCGAAGTGTTATGTATTCCTCGTCTACACTTCAAATGAATGTAAATGCGACACTTCCTTGCTA